>NW_016810602.1:1259729-1317852 GCF_001698545.2 Rhinopithecus bieti | reverse complement strand
TTGAGGCGGAGTCTCGCTCTGTCGCCCGGACTGGAGTGCAGTGGCCAGATCTCAGCTCACTGCAAGCTCCGCCTCCCGGGTTTACGCCATTCTCCTGCTTCAGCCTCCCGAGTAGCTGGGACTACAGGCGCCCGCCACCTCGCCCAGCTAGTTTTTGTATTTTTAGTAGAGACGGGGTTTCACCATGTTAGCCAGGATGGTCTCGATCTCCTGACCTCATGATTCGCCCGTCTCGGCCTCCCAAAGTGCTGGGATTACAGGCTTGAGCCACCGCGCCCGGCCTAATTTTTGTATTTTTAAAAAATAAACTTGCTCTCACTTTATGGACTCACCCTGAATTCTTTCTTGCACAAGATCCAAGAACCCTCTCTTGGGGTCTGGATCCAGGGACCTTTCCTGTAACAGTATGTGTTTAGCACTAGAGAGAGAGTGCAAGACAGACAAAGTTTCTACCCTTATGGAGTTTATGTTCTAATAGAGAAAACAGTAAGTAGTTGAATGAGAAAATTTAAGGTAACAGTAAATATTATGAAGAAAATGAGACACTATAATGTTGTGCAGAGTGAACGGGGCAGGGAAGTTGCTACTATAGACTGGGTAGTCAGGGAAAGGCATCTCTGAGGAAGTGAGATTTGAGTTGAGACCTAAATGGACCAGACTTGGAAAGATTGGACATTGGAAAACTATTACACTAGTTTTTTCCCTGATGGCTTCTGTGGGGTTTGTTTGCTTGTTTGTTGGCAGAGAAAAGAAATCCTGTCTTATGCTTTGATCATAATGACATTATATGTTATTGCTAGGATATGTACCCAACAGCCCACCAGAATGAGTATTCAGCCTATACTCTACCACAGCTCTGTGCTTTTCAAAGCATCACTTTGGTTAGTAGTGGCAAGATGATCCAAAGGATCCCTCAGAATAGACCCTTAAAAGGCCTACCTCATCTAATTAAATTAAGCAGCTTACTATACTGTTGTATCTTAGAGCCCCGGGAAATGGCTCCCGCCTCTCTGAATATCCTAGACTTTCCAGCTACGCTCTGGAGATTGAAATTCTTTTAAACCAGTTTTTCATTGTACAGTCAGTGAAAAGGTTTAAAATGCAATACCCTCAGGAGAAGTGGCAAATTGGTCCTGTGCACATGCTATGGTTCTGAAGAGGCTACAGATTCTTTCTGTAAAAAGGGAGGGGAGAGGAAGAGACATGTGCTAGAGACTACTGGAAAAGGGAATGCAGAGAAAAGCGAAGAGCTGAGAAACGGGAAATGGAAGAGAGAAAAGACTCTGTGTCCTTAAGCAACTGATTCCCTAAGGACTGCAACATCTCCAGATTTCTCCAGAGCTCTAAGAAGTCAGGTGTACTTGGAGCTGGCCAGAAGGGTTAGTGGTGGGCTCTCTTCTCCTGTCCCCATCCTGAAGGCTCGTTTCTACGTTACAGAAAGTGGATTTCCCTATGGGATGGAGCAGTGTGTATCCTGGACCATTTTGCCTTGGGGGAAGTTTAAAAGGAAGGCCTGAATCATTAATTTATGAGGAGGATAAGAAAGTGGCATCTCATTAAGGAAATGAGTCTTCTTTAGAGTCTAGAGCATAAAAAAGCTTCAGTGGGATGAGATCTCCATTAGAAAGGGACCACTATTAGAGTCAATTCCACAGGAACGGTGTGAAGTCTAATAGGGCAGGAGATGGGGTAGGATGGGAAATCTAGAGGGATCCTTCTAGCACTGAAAAACTACCCTTATTTTGTAACCCTGGGCGTCATTTGGAAGGGTGGTAAGCATGGAAGAAAAGGACGGAAAGAAAAGTCCTAAAAAGCTCTGGGGAGTGATTTAAGGACTATTTAGAATAATAAAGTAACCCGAATAAATTCTGAAGCCCTCAGGAGGCTCAGTTTCCCCAAATCATAATCAAAGAAGGTAATCCAGAAACCAAGAAGAAATTTAACATGCACTCCAATCTTTAGAGATGCAAATCTCTAAAAGAACACTACAGGGAATTCGATTCAGAACCCAGAGAACACTTCTGAAATTCTCTTTTCTCTTCTTAAGCCACATCTGACAAATCCTGCAAATTGTCCCCAATACCCAGGCCATGTGTTTATTCCCTCCCTTCATTCCCCCATCTCTTTACTCCCACCTCTCCAATCCCATTTCTTTGTCTCTCCCAACTCTTTCTTTCATAAGAAAAGCTAGGCAAACTGTAATTGAAAAGAAAGTCATCTTTATAGCAGCTGCTGGTTGATTGGTACCCAATATAATGTGATGAGCATAATAATTAAAAAATTCTTTCTAGTAACCACTTTAGAAAAGTAAAAGAACATAGGCAAAATTACTTATTTTTTTTTTTTTGGAGACAGAGTTTTATTCTTGTTGCCCAGGCTGGAGTGCAATGGTATGATCTCGGCTTACTGCAACCTCTGCCTCCTAGGTTCAAACGATTCTCCTGCCTCAGCCTCTTGAGTAGCTGGGATTACAGGCACCTGCCACCATGCCTGGCTATTTTTTGTATTTTTGTTAGAGATGGGGTTTCACCATCTTGGCCAGGTTAGTCTCGAACTCCTGACCTCAGGCAATCCACCTGCCTTGGCCTCCCAAAGTGCTGGGATTACAGGCGTGAGCCACCATGCCCGGCCGCAAAATTACTTTTAATGATATATTATGTTTAACTGAGTATGTCCAAAATACTATTGTTTCTACATGTAATCAATATACAAAATTATTGAGATATTTTACATTTTTTATACTGTGTCTGAAAGTCAGCAAATATTTTACATGTAGAGCACTTAAAATGAACTAACCACATTTTAAGTGCCTAATAGCCACATGCGGCAAGTGGCTACCCTGTGGGAGAGTAAAGCCTTACAGATTAGGTGAATGGGCAGGAAAAGAGGAAAGACTGGGCCCCAAATATGGGGACATGGCCTGCTTCATGAAGAAATTGTCACAAGTTGGTGCAATGGTAAAATGATAAGAATAAGGACAAGGTACTTATTCTTGAGTTTTTCTTAGAGGCAAATATATTCAATTTTTAAATTTTGAGATTGTGTCTCTGCCAACGTGTCAGAGATGTTTGAACCAGAGTGACTTCATCTTATATAGGGGCTAAGTAAAATAAGGATGAGACCTACTCAGCTGCATTCCCAGGAGGTTAAACATTCTAAGTTCCAGGACGAGATAGGAGGTCAGCACAAGATACAGGTCACAAAGACACTGCTGATAAAAGGATGCGGTAGGGAAGCTGGCCAAAACCCACCAAAACCAAGATGGTGACAAAAGTGACCTCTGGTCCTCCTCACTGCTCATTATACACTAATTTTAATGCATTACATGCTAAGACTCTCCTACCAGAGCTATGACAGCTTATAAATGTCAGCAATGTCAGGAAGTTACCCTATGTGGTCTAAAAGGGAGAGGAACCCTTAGTTCCAGGAAATGCCCACCCCTTTCCCAGGAAACTCTGAATAGTCTACCCCTTGTTTGGCATATAATCAAGAAACAACTATAAGTACACTCAGTTGAGCAGTCCATGCCACTGCTCTGTCTATGGAGTAGCCATTCTTTATTCTTTACTTTTTTCATAAACTTGCTCTCACTTTATGGACTCACCCCAAATTCTTTCTTGCTCAAGGTCCAAAAACCCTCTCTTTGGGTCTGAATCAGGACCCCTTTCCGGTAACAAAGGTGAGATGCTCCTCACAGAAATAGTCATTTATGAAATTATAATAATGATAGATGCCAGTATTACTCTTCTTCATGTCATCATGTGGCTAAATAAAAAAATGGTAACTACATTGTTTCTCCCATTAAAAAAAATGTTTTATAGGACCATGAAATCCAAATGGCAGGAAGTCACTGCTTTGTAGCACACAGTCTTTTTTTTTTTTTTTAAGATGGAGTCTCCCTCTGTCACCCAGGCTGGAGTGCAGTGGCGCTATCTCCACTCACACCTCCTGGGTTCACACCATTCTCCTGCCTCAGGCTCCTGAGTAGCTGGGACTACAGGCACCCATCACCATGCCTGGCTAATGTTTTGTATTTTTTTGTAGAGATGGGGTTTCACCGTGTTAGCCAGGATGGTCTCGATCTCCTGACCTCGTGATCTGCCCGTCTCGGCCTCCCTAAGTGCTGGGATTACAGGCATGAACCATCGCACCTGGCCACACATAGTCTTTTTAAAAACACATCGGCCCATTTAATTATCACAACAACTTATATGAGACATATATATATATAATCAAAATATATATAATTATATGTATAACTATATATAGTTATGTATAATTTGTCTATATATAAATTATATATTATGTATATAATTTGTCTTGAAACTATAGAGGAAGAAAAAACTTTTTCCTCTATTCTCCTAAGATCTCCAGCTGGAGCTCTGGGAATTAAGCTGACAAAAAACAGATTAGCAAGAGAAAAACAGATCGTTTATTCACATGTGCAGCATGCAATAGAAACTCAGTGATGAGCAGTGATGAGTAACGCAAAATGGGTGGCTAAAACTTGGGACTTTATAGCATCTGAACAAAGAACAATATGTTGAGAAGTGACAAGACAGAGGAAAAGGGGTTTAGGCTTTTCGGGGCAGCAAACTGTGGGATGCTAAATATATGGGCAAAACTCCTGGAAGTTAAAAGTTGGTTTAGTAATGTTTGTCATGTAGATTTCTCTTAGTGCCATCTCTGGGCCAATAAGAGTTTCAGATGATTAAAAATCTAAATCTTCTTTTAGTCAAATGGGAGTGTGGGAAGGGTGGGCAGAGAGCTTTTTTCTGTTTCTCAGTTATCTTCAGCTTAAAATAATCCTGTGTCAAAAGGGCATATTTGGGGGTGGCCCATTCTAGTCCTCTGCAAAACGATCACACACTTTCAGAAAGTTTCAAGTACAGTGTACAGAACTTTTCTTCCTGAACTATTTGAGAGGTAATTGTTGATCTGACGCCCTATCACCCTACAAATTTTAATGTATATTTCCTACAAACAAGGATGCAACCTACAAAAACCATTATAATAAATCTGTGAAAATTAGGAAATTAATGTTGATGCACTACTATCATTCAATATTTAGATCCCATTCAAGTTTTAGTAGTTGTCTCAATAATGTCTTTATCCTCCTTCAGTCTAGAAGAGTTGGTCCGTCTCTTTGATTTATATGACCTTGGCACTTTTGAAAATTACAGACCAGTTATTTCATAATTAATAAGTAATTATGAGGGATTTACTTAGAAACTGCAAATACTCCATTCCTCATCAGACTTTTCACTTACTAGTTACATATTTTGATGCTCAAATTGTTTCCAGCTTAGCCATTAGGAGTCCTTCAAGCTGACTTCCGTGTCCTTTGACATGTCACCATCATTCTTTAAGCACTTTCTTGTTTTCTGGCACAACACATTTTCCAGGCTTATTTTGTACTTTCCTTGCCCCAGGAGTGAGCCATTTCTCCGAAGAGCCCCGGTGAACAATTAAGTTTAGAAGCCAAGATCTGGGTGCTAGGTGTGCTTGCTGCTATTGAGGCATCACTGTTGCCCAGGGCTGCTCAGTGAGCAGAGCTAAGGAATATATCTAAATATATACAAACATATACAAAATGTATACAAATATATACAAATGCATACATTTACATCTCTAGTTTTCTCTAGTTTTCTATTTATCTCTCCTGTGTTGGAAACATGAGTTCTAATTCAATATCACAGAGCACATCTTCATTTTCTCTCTTTCTGTATTTGTACCTCCCTTCTCTGGCAGTAGAAACCTGACCATGACTCATTATCTGTAGTTTATTTAAATATTTGATCAATCCCCCCTATGTAATGAAGCTCCTGTTCCCACTGCCACCTCCTCCCCTGCACAAATTCTTTTCTCTCCCTGTTTGACCTCTGTTGCCTTGTGCTGGGGCATTTCCCACTTGGAGATCCTCACCCACCTTGGCCTTCAACATCTCAGACCAGAACTCCTCTATGTATCTTCCAATGCTTCTAGTGAATTTTTAAGAAAACTGAGAAAACGAATTTCTGTAACTGAGATAATTGAAAATATGATTTCTATATTTTTAAGCTATCTTAGTTTCATAACTTCTTTCCCGTCCTTCTTCTTCTATTTTTTTTTTTTTCTTTTGAGACAGAGTCTTGCTGTGTCACCCAGGCTGAAGTGCAATGGTGCGATCTTGGCTCACTGCAACCTCTGTCTCCTGCGTTCCAGTGATTCTCCTGCCTCAGCCTCCCCAGTAGCTGGGATTACAGGCGCCCACCACCATGCCTGGCTAATTTTTTGCATTTTTAGTAGAGATGGGGTTTCACCATGTTGTCTAGGCTGGTTTCAAACTCCTGAGCTCAGGCAATCTGCCCACCTTGGCCCTTCCAAGGTGCTGGCCTTACAGGCATGAGCCACCATGCCTGCCTTCCTTCTTTCTTTAGTAGAATGCTGTTCCTGTTTCATGGAGCAATTTTTCCCCTATCTCTCTGATAATAATTTCAGCTTGTTTAGCCTCTTCTGCTTCCTTCGTTGTTCATTTCTTCTGAGTTCCTTTATACTGTTATTTGCTTTTGGTCTCTGTCTTTCCAGTTGGAGGCTTTCCTCACATACCTGGTGTGTTCCTAGCTTTCTGTTCCTGTATGAGAATGAGGCACTAAGGAGCCAACTAGAATAGAATTCAGGGTAGGGAGTAGAGATGCCAGATAAAATACAGGATGCTCAGTTAACTGAATTTCAGATAAGTAGTAAATAATTTTAAAATATACGTGTGTCCCAAATATTACTATGAACATATTAATAATAAGAAATTATTCATTGTTTATCTGAAATCTGAATTTATCTGGCCATTCTACCTGGGATCTTAGTCAACTATTGACTTCCTTCAGGGTGATTGTGATATGGACTGGATGCAGGAGTGTGGGGTCCCTGGCATGGGCTCCACCCTCAAGCTTGGACCTGCAGCCCTAAATGAGAACAGGCATTCCTGTTTTTGCACCCAAATGTTGCCTTCTGGCATGTCATGTTCCCCTATCCTGTGGCCATATAAACCCCAAACCCCAAGCTCCACAAGCAGAAGAGTGGCAGAGTGATAGAGCAGCAGAGTGGCACGGCAGAGAAGGAGAGAAGAAAGGAAGTGTCTGAATGATGAGAGGAGTTCGGCTGGGGCAGCCAGAGAGGAGATAGAATGCAAAAGACTGAACTCCAGGGGAACGGCAGGGCTAAAAGAGCGTTGTAATACCACTAGACACTGCTGTGGGGCCAGAGCCCAAAAGTGCTCACCCTGGCTTCTGCACCTGCTCACCTGTGTGCTTCCCCTGCTGTAAGGGGTTCCAGCGTGCAGCGGCCAAATAAATGACCCACACCCCTGTTGCATGTACCACAGCAGGTGAGGGAACTCTCCCATTTCAATTGTATGGGATCCCAATTTTTCATAGGTGTATCAGTTTTCTCAGAGAAAAATTCTTCCATTCGCCCCTGGGGGCTATAAGCCTAGCTGCTAATGCGCCAAAAGGCAATTGCAGGAGGGGAACAGTGCCACCGTCCCTCGGTCTTTCTTCCAGCTGTGCCACATCTCCCTCTCCCAGGCGGAATCCTGGAGGAATTGGGTAGGGACAGCTGCCTGGCAAGGAGGGTTAAGAGGAGGAGAACCGGAAGGGGACTAACTTGGTTTTATATAAACTTTCAACCAGTCCTCCTGTTTTCAGGCCTGCCCAGCACTCCCGCCTTCGGAGGAACAAGTTGCCCGCAAAGGCTGAGTCTTTCTGGGATTCTCAGACTCATTGATCTGTTTTTCCTGTAGGTTTAGGGTTTCAGCTTTCTGTTAATATTGTTTGTTTCTCTCATTTGCTGTGTTTTTGTCTAATGCTCTACTTGTCTTTGTGGGTTTATGCCATTTAAAACTTTCTTTGCTGAATTTGTTTTTGTGAGAATAGAGATAAATGTGGGTGTACAATCTGCCATGTTTCACTGGACGATAATGATTTTTCCATTTATTTTATTGGCTTATATACCTGGAGGAGTAATTGTCTATAATGTACTACATACTCAAATGTCCTGGGAAAAAGGGATTTGGATAAACATGGGTTTTTCTCTGATTCTCTCTTTCCTCTATCCCTCCACTCCCCCTGCCCCTGCCCACACCATGAAAGACCAAAGGTGACTCTGACTGATATGAGTTCTTTGGCTTGCGATACTTGGTATTTTGGCACTATTGGTTCCTTAAGTTCCCCAAAAACAACTGGACTAGTGTGCCTATAAATCTTCAATCTTAACCAACAGTGAGTTTTTTTTTTTTTAGACGGAGTCTTTCTCTGTCACCCAGGCTGCAGTGTAGTGGTGCAATCTTAGATCACTGCAACCTCTACCTCCTGGGTTCAAGTGATTCTTCTGCTTCAGCCTCCCAAGTAGCTGGGACTACAAGTGTGTGCCACCATGCCTGGCTAATTTTTTTTACTTTTTTATTTTTAGTAGATACAGGATTTCACCATATTGGCCAAGCTGGTCTCGAACTCCTGACCTTGTGATCTGCCAGCCTCCGCCTCCCAAAGTGCTGGGATTACAGGTGTGAGCCACCGCACCGGTTTACCAAGGGTGAGTTGTAAACCTAACTATTCCGCTCTTGAGTCACTAATAAACACAGGGGTGGGTGGTCATTTCTTAAGTGGAAGGTGAGAAATCCTAAGGGTATATGAGGTCTGCGAACCCTTGTCTTTGTTTAGTTCCTCCATACACCCTTTAAGATGAGCCCAAGAAATTTCAGATATCTGCTTACTTCCAAAAAATTATTTTCTGCCAACTCATGTCATCGTAATTAAACTAGTTGCCACATGTGGCAAATATTGTAGGCAATAAAATTCAGGCTGATCACCATTATTAAGACATGGACATAAATAGCAAGAATAGGGTGGGAGGACCAGGTGGGGTGGGTTTGGAAGGCTGAGGAGGGAGGATTGTTTGTGGCTGGGAGTTTGAGATCAGCCTGGGTAACACAGCAAGACTCTATCTTTACAAAAAAAGTTTAAAAATTAGCTGGTTGTGGTGGTACGTGCCTGTGGTTCCAGCTACTTGGGAGGCTAAGGTGGGAGGATCACTTGAGCCCAGAATGTTGAGGCTGCAGTGAGCCACGGTTGTACCACTGTGACAGAGCAAGACCCTGTCTAAAACGAAAAGAATAGGGCAGGAGTACTAATTGCTCTCACTTGACTTGGCTCCATTTTATGGATGAAATCGGCTCAGAGAGCCTTATAGCAAGTAAGTGGTATCACTGGTATTCAAACTGATGTTTGTCAGACATTACCTCTTAGAGAGGAATATTTTGAATTCAGAATCTAAAAAGTTTGTATTCTGTGGCTGGGTGCGGTGGCTCATGCCTGTAATCCCAGCACTTTGGGAGGCTGAGGTGGGCAGATCACTTGAGGCCAGGAGTTCAAGACCAGCCTGACCAACATGGTAAATCCCGTCTCTACAAAAAACACAAAAACTAGCTGGGCATGTTGGTGCACACCTGTAATCCCAGCTACTCAGGAAGCTGAGGCCAGAGAATCGCTTGAACCAGGGAAGTGGAGGTTGCAGCAAGCCGAGATCACGCCACTGCACTCCAGCCTGGGAGTCAGAGTGAGACCCTGTCTCAAAAAAAAAATAATAAAAATAAAATAATAAGAAAAGGTGTGTATTCTGGAAAGCATAGAGTAAAACCAAAGAACTTTCTGCAGAAGAAAATTTCTATTTGTCAAGTATAGTTTTCCATAATTATTATTCTAGCAAATATTACAGGGCAGTGAGACTAGGAAGAGAGCTGGCAGAAAGTCTTCTGTTTTGGTGGAGAGAGATGGAGCAAATACAATATTGTGAACCTGGTATTTGTATCAGCCAAACAAAATCAAGAAGAATATGTGGTGGTGGTAGAGGCAAGAAATGAAAATCTCTCATTTCATCCACAGTTTTGTTTTGTTTTTTTTTTTTGAGACGGAGTCTCTTTCTGTCACCTAGGCTGGAGGGCAGTGGTGCGATCTTGGTTCACTGCAACCTCCACCTCCTGGTTTCAAGTGATTCTCTTGCCTCAGCCTCCCAAGTAGCTGGGATTATAGGCACCCACCACCATGCCCTGCTAGTTTTTGTATTTTTAGTAGAGATGGGGTTTCACCATATTGGCCAGGCTGGTCTTGAACTCCTGACCTCAAGTGATTTGCCCCGCTTGGCCTCCCAAAGTGCTGGAATTACAGGCGTGAGCCACTGTGCCCTGCCCACAGTTTTTAAAAGTTCTGATTTTTTTTTTCTTTCATAGCGGAGAAGTTCATCTTCAAGAAAACTAAGAGATCTCTTCCCCTGACAAAAAACAACTCCACGTTTGTTGGGACTCAGACCTGGGCTCTTCTGTCAGCTCTAGGTAGGGAGGTATTGGAGAGCAAGGTGAGTTCCTATGAAGAGTTTCATGTGAGGGAGAAAAAGATGGATATGTCAGTTACTCTCAGGTAGCCCGGAAGAGCCTGGCAATGTTAGATTTTTATGTTCCTTTTAATTGTTTTGATGTCTTAACCTAGTAATAAATTGTCAGTTAATCACTTTTATGCAATAATAAAAGGTGCATAAAATGTTACTGCTGCTTCCTGCTCAGGCCCCTCTCTCCAGCATGGAGTGTTATTGAGATACATTTCATTCAGATAAAGTGGCAGTTTTATCAGAGCATAGAGGACACCCTGACAATTATCCTACATGCTGCAGCAGACAATATGAAAAGCCTCTAGGTCCAAACTCCCTCTGGCTTCCTAGAGTATATTTTGCAAAAGGTGCAGCTTTGGTGGAACTGGAGAATTTGGTCACCAGGTTATTTGATTGTAGGAAAAGTCCATATTGTGCTCTAGGACTTAGAGACTAAGGTCAGTAAATGGGGAGATAAGTGAATGACAAATGTGATATTCTTGCCTGGTGGTAAAAATAAAAAAAATTTAAAAAACTCATATGTGATGAAATGGGCGTTCTGTGTTAAATCAAAGCTTCATGGGTTTTAAAATCAGGTTTATGTAATAATATTTTGGAATTCTTTCCAATTATAGTGAGATCAGAATGTTCATGGAAAGTCACCATCCATAGACATTGGAAAAATAGTCATTCCCAATTTCTGCTATGTGATCCCAGTATGGCCTTGCTGATTTGTTTGCTTTCTAATTCCTTGGTTTAAGTGGAAAGGAGGATCCTCTTTACAGTGTTACTGTGCAGAGTAGTAATTGTCAACCTCGATTTTGTAAAAAGCAAGAATGTTTCTGAGGATGTTGCAAACTCTCAAGAGGTCTGAATCTAGCCTAGTATGCCCCTCCCACCGAGTGCATGACATCAGGAGAGCCAGTTGTGAAATTAAACAATGATAGGATGATGCAACTTCAAAGAAGTTGGAAATTTTTGATATAATAAGGTTATAAAGCTACAGGTTATAAGAATAAGTGACTTGAATTTATGGTGAGTCATATGACAATCTCAGCACTTCACTTGGTGGCTGTTTCCAAAGAAGGAGGGAGAAGGAAAGGACAGAGAGATGAGGCGCAGAGGGAGAGCTGCCTCAGTTGTGACAGTTCTACCAGATCACAAATTAAGCTAATTATTAGTATCAGCTGTTACTTATTATTTAACTCAGTAGTGCTGCACTGTAATTCTACAACTCTTAACTTGGCAAACATGTTGTAATGGAGCTAGCTGTATGAAAGAGTCTATATAAGATTAACTTTACTATTCTTCTTATTACAGTTTAGGAGTCACCCTACCAAGTGGGTATGATGATGAAGGTGAGCTGCTAAGAAAGAGGTTGAGAGACAGCTGATGTTTGTTTCAAGCCAATCTTCTTCAACCCCAGGCACCAGGAGCAGAGGGCCAGTGGGTAAAGATTAAGTAGGATGGAATCTGTAATAAAGCCAAATGTGTGGGTTGTATTGCTGATCTTGTCATTATTTTGGATTTTTGGAGTGGAGATGAGATGAAAATGTTTGCTTTGTATCTACCCGCCCAGGGTGTAAGTAAGAGGGAAGAACAAGACTCTAGGAGAGAAATAGAGGCTTCCCTAAAAAAAACACAAGTAAATGTCAGGTGATATCACCCATAAAGTCTTCCAGCCATAATAATTTCACCTGAAAGCTATTTATTTTGGAAACCAACAGAAAGCCCTGTCTGTTTCACATTACTACTCCCTCAGTTTGCCGATGTTAGAATACTTCCAGGACTGTAGGTGAAATAGGTCTACTAGAAGATTAGTCAAACATCTACATAGTGACCCTTACAGCATCAAAATTTTTCTTTGACTATTCCATGTAAATAATTATGAAAAATATAGTAATACTTTTTTAAAATTTCACAAGAAGTGTTTTTTGTTTCTTTTTTGTTTTGTTTTAGATGGAGTTTCACTCTTGTTGCCCAGGCTGGAGTGCAGTGGTGCGATCTCAGGTCACTGCAACCTCCACCTCCTGGGTTCAAGTGATTCTCCTGTCTCAGCCTCCGTAGTAGCTGGGATTTACAGGCACATTCCACCATGCCTGGCTAATTTTTGTATTTTTAGTAGAGATGGGATTTCATCATATTGGTCAGGCTGATCTCGAACTCCTAACCTCAGGTGATCTGCCTGCCTCGGGCTTGCAAAGTGCTGGGATTACATGCGTGAGCCACCTCGCTCTGCCAACACAAGAAGCTTTTTAAACAAATAAAAATAACATGCAGAAATACAAGAAAGCAGCATCATATAAGCAAGGTTCAAACATTCCGTAAATATCTAGTGAGTGGCCAGGTATGGTGGCTCACGCCTGTAATCCCAGCACTTTGGGGGACTGAGGCAGGCAGATCACTTGAGGTCAGGAGTTTGAGACCAGCCTGGTCATCATGGTGAAACCCTGTCTCTACTAAAAATAGAAAAAAACTAGCTGGGCATGGTGGCGCACGCCATGGTCCCAGCTACTCAGGAGGCTGAGGCAGGAGAATCACTTGATCCTGGGAGGCGGAGGTTGCAATGAGCCGAGGTGGCACCACTGCACTCCAGCCTGGGCAACACAGGGAGACTCTTTCTCAAAACAAAAAACAAAAAAATATAGTGAGTA
Source organism: Rhinopithecus bieti (assembly GCF_001698545.2). NCBI lineage: Eukaryota > Metazoa > Chordata > Mammalia > Primates > Cercopithecidae > Rhinopithecus > Rhinopithecus bieti. The sequence goes on along the minus strand of NW_016810602.1, from coordinate 1,304,803 downwards.
TTAATTACCTTATGTGCTTGGAGCTGAAATTGTAGTGGGTGAGTGATACAAACCAGGATCCAGTCTCCACAGCACTGCATGCTGTTCTGGGTTCAAGAAAAGGGGGCCTGATTATTTTGAGTCTGTTTTTTGTAAGCAGGTGTCTTAGTCTGTTTGTGCTGCTATAACAAAATGCCATGGACTGAGTAATGTATGAACAATTGAAATTTATTTCTCATAGTTGTAGAAGCTGGGAAGTCTAAGATCAAGTTCTGGCATTTGATATCTGGTGAGGGCCATCTTGCTGGGCATCCTCACGTGGCAGGAGGGGTGAACACTGGGTCCTCACCTGGAACAAGGCAAAAGGGCAAAAAGGGCCTGAGCTAGTTCCCTAGCCCTTTTATAAGGCACTAATCTGTTCAGGAGGGCTCTGCCCTAGTGACTGAATCACTTCCCCAAAGGCCCCACTTCTTAATACCAGCACAATAGGGATTAAGTTTTAACAGGAATTTTGGAGGAGACACATTGTAATAGTCCGTTCTTGTGCTGCTGATAAAGACATACAAGAGACTGGGAAGAAAAAGAGGTTCAATTGGACTTACATTTCCACATGGCTGGGGAGACCTCAGAATCATGGCAGGAGGTGAAAGGCACTTCTTACATGGCAGTGGGAAGAGAAAAATGAGGAAGGAGCAAAAGCAGAAACTCATTAGATCTCAGGAGACTTATTCACTATTACTAGAATAGCATAGGAAAGACAAGCCCCCACGATGCAATTACCTCCCCCTGGGTCCCTCCACAACACGAGGGAATTCTGGGAGATACAATTCAAGTTGAGATTTAGGTGGGGATACAGCCAAACTGTATCACACATTAAAACCATAGTAGAAGGTTAGACAAAAATAATAAATGGATAGGGATAGAACAATGTAGTATTTTAGAGGCATGGTTCAGCAGCCTATGGCAAGGGGTCCAATAGCAGCTTTGGAAACAATTTCTAGTGGTTCAGTATTCAAGCCGTGGAGAGTCAAGTAGGGGTGCTAACGTGATTTTATCCCAACCTCTCCCAGCCTTCTGCAACCTCATCCCCAACTTTACTCCTACTTGAAGGGTCATCCCTCTGGGATTCTCCAGGCTCTTTCAGGCAGGCTGGTCATGTTTCTTGCCTTTTCTTGCAGCTACCCCCAATCCCAACTTGGTTCACTTGGATGTCAATGAAGGAAACTCTTGGCAGCTACTTCTGAATGTACTGATCCCAATTTTGGAAAGTGTTTCCTAGAGAAAGGGACAGCCAGTGTCACAAGTTTCCCATTTAGAGGTTCCCATTTACCATCTGGAAAATTAGAAGCCTTCTAGCTTGCTGGTCTGCTTGCCTGTACCACATGGCATAGATAATAATAGAAGGGTCAGGCAATGCAGGATGGCTCAACCTCAGCTGCCATCCACTGAGCCTCCACAATTGCTTAGGCATTGTAGAAAGAGGTGGCACAGTCCTAGCCCTTGATAGATTTGGAATCTAAAGTTACATTTTTTTTTTTTTACATTTAAAAGAAGAACTAAAAAATATGCAGGTTAAATCCACTTCCTAAATATTTATTGATTGCCATTAACTTGGACCATTAAACACTATTTTTTTGAAGCCCCATCTCCCTTTGCTCTCACTAATGGAGTGTTCTCAATAATAGGCTTTTTCTCTTTCTTTAATGATCTTCTACGGTTCTTTCCTTTAAACTAAACTAAAGGAATATTATCATAACTGAAATATTTTCCTATTCAGCTAGAAATGAGCATTTAACTTAAAACAAATTGCAGGCTAGGCTTTAAAGGGCCATTAATTAGTAATGGTACCAGAGGGGCAAGGTGACTAGATGGCTGAAATTGGACAAAGTGAGCCTAATTTTTGCTTCTTATTCCATCTGACAGCATTTGTCCTTGAAAAGCACATTTAATTACGAAATGAGGTAATGTGGTAGACTTTCAGTATGGTGCCTGGCACAGGGAAAGCATCAGTAACTATTCCGGGCCTCTTGCCCCTTTGCCTTCTACCATCTTTGCTCTCAGCAGTCATTCATACCTTCCATCTCATAATGAAAATAATGGCTTGAGCTCACTCAACTTTACTCAACTTAAAGCTTGTCTTTTTGGTATTCCTTTCCCAGGTTGACTACTACACTGATAATTTTGATGCCACCCACCCCAGGCTGCTCTAGGGCCGTGTTCTTCCAATAACTTCTTCTCTACTGTGTATCTTCATTCTCTCTTCTTTATCTACTTACCCATAGTCAACTCATATGCTCTAGCTTAAAATCCAGCAACACTTTCTCTCCACTTTTTTAGTATGTAAGTTACTGGCTGTTTTCTCCTACCTATTGCACCAAACTTCTTGAAAGAGTAGTCTACACTCTCCCTCCAGGTCCTCATCTAAAATCTACCCCTTGCCTATTGCAACTTGGCTTTTGCAACTACTGAAACTGTGTTCCCAGAAATCAGTAATGACCTCCTATTTACCAAATGTAGAGGCCTCTTCCTATTCTTCTTTCACTTCTCCGTGGCGTGTGATGTGCTTGTCCACTCCTTTGATGAAATTCTCTTTGCTGCTTTTATCTGCTGTTCTTTATCATTTGTGCTCTTTATCACCTCTCTGTCGTACCTTAAATGTTTGTGTTCTCAAACGTCCACCCTTAGCTGCTTCTGTTTTGCTCTGGATTAGTGCTTCTCAATCTGGATGCGTCTAAGAATTATCTAGGGAACTCTTTGAAAACCCAGATGAAATCCCATTAAATCTGAGTAAATATATACTGATATTTCTTTATTTCTGAGATGGAGTCTCGCTCTGTCACCCAGGCTGGAGTGCAGTGGTGTGATCTCAGCTCACTGAAACCTTTGCCTCCCGAATTCAAGTGATTCTCATGCCTCAGCCTCTGAGTAGCTGGGACTATAGGTGCGCGCCACCAGGCCTTGCTAATTTTTACAAATGTTTTTAGTAGAGATGGAATTTCGCCACATTGGCCAGGCTGGTCTCGAACTCCTGGCCTCAGGTGCTCCGCCTGCCTGGACCTCCCAAAGTGCGGGGATTACTGGTGTGAGTCACTGCGCCTGGCCAATTACATCTGATTTCTAGCTTCACCCAGAAATTCTGTTTAATTGATCTGGGGTCGGGCCCTGACATCTCTTTTATAACACTTCTCAGTGCAGCTAGGAATGAGAACCATAGCTCTAGAATAGCTGCTTTTGTCCTTAGTTCTTGCCTCATTCCTGACACACAGACTATTGTCTAGCTCTTTTCTGAGCATCTCAGTCTAAATGCTCTGTAGTATCTCACTTTCTATGTGGTCCAGATCAAATTCATTATGCCCCAAATGTTTTGTTTTGTTTTGTTTTTGCCCCAATTCTAAGAACTTCTTCTTCTGTGTTACAGGGTCACCATTTTCTCATGCTGCCAAGCTGGAGACCTGGAAGTCATCTTTAAAAATCCCTTCTGCTTTGCCCCTTCTCTTACTTAGTTGCCATATCCTGTAGATTTTATTGCAGACCCTTTTGAAATCCATTCTCCCTACCACCAACCAATGCTCCATTTTAGAATCTTATTGCAATCACTTCTTACCTGGCCTCCCTGCCTTCAGGCTCTTTTCTCTTCATTCCATCTTACACATGTTAGTAGAGAGATCTTTCTGGAACACAGTTCTGTTGATTCCTACTCAATAACCACCACTGGATTTTTTTTTTTCTTCTTTTCTTTTTTTTTTTTTTTGAGACGAAGTCTTGCTCTGTTGCCCAGGCTGGAGTACAGTGGCATGATCTCGGCTCACTGCAACTGCCGCCTCCCAGGTTCAAGTGATTCTCCTGCCTCAGCTTCTCGAGTAGCTGGGACTACAGGCATGTGCCACCATGCCCAGCTAATTTTTATATTTTTAGTAGAGATGTGGTTTCACCATGTTGGCCAGGCTGGTGAACTCCTGACCTTGTGATCCACCTGCCTCAGCCTCCCAAGGTGCTGGGATTACAGGCATGAGCCACTGCGCCTGGCCCCATTGGATTTCTTTTACCCAAGAATAAAATACGAATTCCATAGTAAGGCCCTCATTATCTGGCCCCAATTCTCTAAAATCATTCCTACATTCCCATCTCTATGATGTTACCTAAATTGCAGTTGTGTTTCCCCAGTCATGAGTTCCTTCTTGTCTTTGCTTATACTATTCTCTTTGATCAGGACTGGTTTCAGCTCAGATGGTTCAAATGAAGGGATAATTTACAGAGATATAGTCAGGGTAAAGGGAAACCACAAGAGTGGTTGAGGTAACCAAAGACAAGCAAAGTGGGAACCTCTTATCTTCCCTAGGCCCAAAGGTCCCACGGGATGAAACACTGCCATCATAGCTCAGTGCAAGTTGGAGCCATGGGAAAGGGGCCATCAGTAGGAAATGTAGGCAGAGAGGGTGGCAGCCACTGCAAGAATCACAGTGTGGAAACAGAATGGGCACAGTGAAGAAATATCCCAACTTCTCTGTCCTCCTGCCCTCTAATCTCCAGCCAGTGTCTTTCACTGGCCAAACTCAACCAGAAGCCAATGAACCACCAAGGATAGTCAGGTAAGGCAGGCTACTAGTTAGGAAGCAGGGCAGTGAGAGGTGGGGAATAGATGGTGGTGCAAAGGATGAGAAATTAAATGGAAAATAACCACAAAATTATCTTATTAAAATTAAATTAATTTTATTAATTTTGAGATAGGGTCTTGCTCTGTCACCCAGGGTGGAGTGCAGTGGTGTGATCATAGCTCACAACAGCCTCCATCTCCTGAGCTCAAGTGATCCTCCTGCTTCAGCCTCCGGAGTAGGGGGACTACAGGCATGCACCACCATGCCTGACTACAATTCTCTTTTATAAATAGTAAAATTCCTTTCTCTTCTAGGACACAGTTCAAATGTCACCTTTTATGTAGAGTCTTCCAACACTTTTGTCACCCCAAGATCCAGTTATTTCAATTCTCTATGTTCCTTTAGCTGTTGTAGTGCCTTCATTATTGAAGCTATCAGTCAGATTTATGATACAATTATTTATAAGATCTGCATCCATCTCTTGTATATTATTTTGTGATTTTGGATGAAAGGGATAGTGCTTCATTTGGTGCAGTGTCTTACAGGTAACAAGCACTCAATAACTGTTGGTTGAATTTAAATGCATTTTCATGTTATCACCTTCTCAGCCGCTGTTGGGAAGATTTGTATATACTTGTAAACCATTGTCCTCACATTTTAAAATATTTCTACTTTCCATATGACTTTCTTGGTTCTACTTCTGCTTCTTGCTGGACTTTTCCCTTCTCTTTACCTACATTTCTTAGGTTAGATTCTTTTTTTTTTTTTTTTTTTTTTTTTTTTTGAGACAGAGTTTCACTCTTGTTGCCCAGGCTGGAGTGCAATGGCATGATCTCAGCTCACTGCAACCACCTCCACTGCCCAGGTTCAAGCAATTCTCCTGCCTCGGCCTCCCGAGTGGCTGGGATTACAGACATGTGCCACCATGCCCGGCTAATGTTTTTTATTTTCCTTTTTCTTTTTTTTGTATTTTTAGTAGAGATGGAGTTTCTTTATGTTGGTCAGGCTGGTCTCGAACTCCCGACCTCAGGTAATCCACCTGCCTCGGCCTCCCAAAGTGTTGGGATTACAGGCGTGAGCCACCGCGCCTGGCCTTAGGTTAGATTCTTAACTGTAGCTCATTAACAGTTTGTTGGGAATAAGCCCTTACTGATCCTGGCAAGGGTCTAAAAATCACTAGCTTTTCCATATCCAAAGTGTTGCATATAAAATACTTTTCTTTAATTTTCGCATGCACTATGCTTAAAAATGAAGTCACAGAAACTAATTTTTATTCTCCCTTAAACTCTGAACTCTTCTGAATAGAAGTTATGCTTGGCTTAACATGTTTTGCATATAGAAAAGGCTGTGTGCTGCTCCTATTCTTTATAAATACCAACACCAAATGCAGACAACATATTTTTACTATGCAAACACTATTGTACATTAATGGTTTTGATTCACATTTGATTGTGGCTTTTAGATTTTTTATATGAAAATGGCTGTTTTGAGGCCCAATGAAAATATTATTTTTACATTTGTGGTATTGAAAATGATAAAATAATGGCAGAAGTTATAATTGTCATAGCAGTTCTGAGTTTTCATGTCAACTATTGTATTTTCCTTTGTCTTTTTTGTAGAGACAGTCTCTTGCCATGTTGCCCAGGCTGGTCTCAAACTCCTGGGCTCAAGCGATCCACCCACCTCAGTCTCCCAAAGTGCTGGGATTACAGGCATGAGCCACGGCACCCAGCCTATTATATTTTGCATTTTAAGAAGTTCAGTCCAGCCACGGTGGCTCATGCCTGTAATCCCAGCATTTTGGGAGGCCGAGGCAGGTAGATCACCTGAGGTCAGGAGTTTGAGACCAGCCTGGTCAACATGGTGAAACCCTGTCTGTACTAAAAATACAAAAATTAGCTGGGCATGGTGGTACATGCCTGTAATCCCAGCTACTTAGGAGGCTGAGGTGGGAGAATCGCTTGAGCCCAGGAGGCGGAGGTTGCAGTGAGCAGAGATTGTGCCATTGCACTCCAGCCTGGGCGACAGAGTGAGACTCTGTCTGAAAAAAAAAAGAATTTCAGTGGTGTGCGCCTGTAGTCCCAGCTACTCAGGAGGCTATGGCAGGAGAATTTCTTGAACCCGGGAAGCAGAGCTTGCAGTGAGTCGAGATCGTGCCATTGTACTCTAGCCCGGGTGGATGGCTTGAGCATAGGCATTTGACACCAGCCTGGGAAACATGGTGAAACTCTGTTTCTGCAAAAAAATGAGCTGGGCATGGTGGTGTGTGCCTATAGTTTTAGCCACTCGGGAGGCTGAGGTGGGAGGATCTCCGAGCCCAGGGAGGCAGAAGCTGCAGTTAGCTGTGATCGCGCCACTGCCCTCTAGTCTGGGCCACAAAGTGAGACCTTGTCTCAGAAAAAAAAAAAAAAAAAGAAAAAAAAATAAGGAAGTTCAATTTGGGTCTTTGTTTTTAAATATCTTTTCTTAACATGCTCATGCCTTTCTCTATTTTCTGGAACATATGGAACATAGTTATAATTGCTGTTTCAATGTCTTTCTCTACCAATTTTACTTATTACCTATGTCATATCTGGATATGTTTCTATTAATTTATTTTTTTCTTCATTATGGGTTATATTTTTCTGATTCTTTATATGCCTGGTAATTTTTTCTTGTATTCCAGTATTGTGAATTTCACATTGTTGGATGCTGAATTTTTATTTGTTTTTGTCTTCCTTTAAATTTTTTTTTTTTTTTTTTTTTTTTTTTTTTGAGACAGAGTCTCACTCTCTTGCCCAGGCTGGAGTACAGTGGTTCGATCTCAGCTCACTGCAACCTCTGCCTTCTGGGTTCAAGTGATTCTCCTGCCTCAGCCTCCCCAGTAGCTGGGATTACAGGCACCTGCCACTACGCCTGGCTAATTTTTGTATTTTTAGTAGAGACAGGGTTTCACCATGTTGGTCAGGCTGGTCTTGAACTTCTGACCTAAGGTGATCCACCTGCCTCGGCCTGGGATTACAGAGGTGAGCCACCGTGCCCGGCTAAATAGTTTTGAGTTAAATATTTAAATATCCTTTAAGTATTTTGACACTTACATTTAAGTGACTTGGAAACAGTTTGCGCCTTCTGAGGCTTGCATGTAAATTTTGATAGGCAAGTGCAGAGCAACACTTAGTCTAAGGCTAATTTGGCCTCACCTTTCTGAAACCTCAGCCTGATACTCCACGTATCGCCAAGTTTTTCCATTCAGGGAATGTGAGCTATTTCCATTCCTATGTGATTGCCAGTAACCGCTCCATTCACGTGTCTCTTTCCCTGGTCAAAGGTAGTTTCCTCACACATGTGCGCTGACACGTACTCAGCTGAAGACTCAAGAGGAATCCCCTGCACAACTCTAGAACTAGCTCTTTTTGTGCAGCTTTCTCCTATCTGGTAATCTACCCTACGAATTCAAAATGGTAACAGGCACAGTTATCAACAGTTGTTAAGTACCTGTAAATTCAGGACTCCACCTCTCTGAATTCTCAACTTCATCTGTTCGGTTCAGAATATCTGCCAGGCTGTGTTGGGGTTTCTCTTGCCTGTGCAGGTTTATATTTCCAGGCAGTGAGCTGGGGCAATTATAGGTTCACCTGATTTGTTTCTCTTCTTTCAAAGATCATCGTCCTATGTTGCATGTTGTACAACATCTGAAAACTCTTTTGTATATTTTATCTCATTTTCAGTTGCTTAAGGTACAGAGTAAATCAGGCCCTTGTTATTCCATCATGACCACAAGTAGAAGTTGCAGTTTTGGTTTTTAAATAGGGATGAAGAGGTATGTTTAACCAATTTTGCATCAGAAAAAGAAGCTGGAGTATGATTATGGCCTAGTTATTTATCTTCTTCTTAGCCTTACTGTCTTTATTTATAAAATGAAGAGGTTTGTGTATATGATCATAAAGTTCTTCTCTGCCTCTTAAATTCTGTGATTTTATACGTAAGCACAGGGGTATCTTTATAGAGAAATTGCTATATCTTCCCAAAGTGATAGATTAAAGTTTCAGCAGTATGGAACTCCCATTTTGCCATTGTTGATCAAATTTAGGAGAGAAGATTTGTGTTTTAATAGATAAAGAGGGAGTCTTTAGTTAAAAGCTTGAAATGGACAATACCAATCCTATAGTACACACATGAAAACTGACCAAACAATCTGAAGATGAGGAAATGTATAGGAATATTCTTTGTTGCATTATTGGGCCTAAGCAAACTGCATTAGATATATAGTAAGTGTTCAGTATGTATCTGTTGACTATCTCAGTGGCATATGAATCTATTTACCTAATAAGGAAAACTAATTGAAAAAACTTCCACTATAGCAAAAGTAAAAATTTATCAATATTGGTTAGGAATGGTGGCTCACGCCTGTAATCCCAGCACTTTGGGAGGCCAAGGCGGGTAGATTTACTGAGCTCTGGAGTTCAAGACTAGCCTGGGCAACATAGTGAAACCCCGTCTCTACTAAAATACAAAAAATTAGCCGGGCGTGGTGGCGGGCACCTGTAGTCCCAGCTACTTGGGAGGCTGAGGCAGGAGAATTGCTTGAACCCAGGAGGCAGAGGTTGCAGGGAACTGAGATCGCGCCACTGCACTCCAGCCTGGGTGACAAAGCAAGATTCCATCTCAAAAAAAAAAAAAAAAACCCATCAATATCAGATTTGCTAGTGGTATATCCACATAGTGGAATATTGTGCAGCAAACATACTGCAGCTGAGTGGTATGCACTAATATGGAATAGTTTCAAAGAAAAATTGTTAAATTTTGTAAAATAAAAAAACAAGATCACTACATTTTATATATGTAAATGAATATATTAAAATATATACATGTATATATACATATATAAATGAATACATACATACATATATATTTGATACAGGGGTTTACTCTGTCACCCAGGCTGGGGTGCAGTGGCATGATCTTAGCTCACTGTAGCCTTGGACTCAAGTGATCCTACTGCCTTGATCTCCCAAAGTGCTGGGATTACAGGTGCAAGCCACTGTGCCTGGCATACTATATATATGCATATATATGTAAAAAATATTTTTTATTTTTATTTATTATTTTCTTTTTGAGACAGGGTCTCATTCTGTCACCCAGGCTGAAGTGCAGTGGTGTTTGTGATCATGGCTTCCTGCAGCCTAAACCTCCCTGGGCTCAAGTGATCCTCCCACCTCAGCCTCCCAAGTAGCTGGGACCACAAGTATGTGCCACCACACCTGGCTATTTTTTTTTTTTTTTTTGAGACAGAGTCTCACTCTGTTGCCCTGGCTGGAGTGCCTCAGCCTCCCAAGTAGCTGGGATTATAGGCATGTGCCAACACGCCTGGCTAATTATTTTTAGTAGAGATGGGGTTTCACCATATTGGCCAGGCTGGTCTTGAACTCCTGACCTCAAGTGATCCACCTACCTCGGCCTCCCAAAGTTCTAGGATGACAGGCTTGAGCCACTGTGCCTAGCCCTGGCTAATTTTTGTATTTTTAGTAGAGGTGGGGTTTTTGCCATATTGCCCAGGTTGGTCTCGAACTCCTGAGCTCATGTGATCTGCCTGCCTCAGCATTCCAAAGTGTTGGGATTACAGGTGTGAGCCACCATGCACAGCAATGACATACTACATACATTTTTGTTCTCTTTAATTTATATAATACTTTTATAATAAAGATTTAAAAGGAAAAGCAATGTGCATAATAGTATATACATACTATATATAAAAATATGTTTAAAGACAATATATAAGTACATTTGGGAGGCTGAGGTGGGCGGATCACGAGGTCAGGAGATCGAGACCATTCTGGCCAACATGGTGAAACCCCGTCTCTACTAAAAATACAAAAATTAGCTGGGCATGGTGGCACGCGCTTGTAATCCCAGCTACTTGGGGGGCTGAGGCAGGAGAATGGCTTGAACCTGGGTGGCGGAAGTGTCATTGAGCTGAGATTGTGCCACTGCGCTCCAGCCTGGTGACACAGCGAGACTTCATCTCAAAAAAAAAAAAAAGTACATGCTTGTAATTAAGAGAATACATCTAGAAGGGTAAACAAATTGGTGACACTGGTGTTTCAGGGGAAGGGGACTGGGGGATAGTGTGGAAGAGAGGTTCACTTTTCCTTTTATGCCTTTTAATATAACTTTTGAATTTTTTATCATGTGCATGTTGTCTAGTTTTCAAAAAATGCATCTACTAGATATACATAAATTGACTTTTTTCAATGAAGTAATTAAAGTTTTCTAAAAGGGTTATTATATTCCTATATATCAGTTTGAGAAAGTTTCCACATCTCTAGACTAGATGATGTATTTAAAGGAGCCAAACCACACCCACTTTTACTACTATTACCCCAGGAAAGTACATAGCACCGCCAAGTCTATGATTAATTTCCTTTTTTTTAAATTTTTTTTTTGAGATGGAGTCTCGCTCTGTCGCCCAGGCTGGAGTGTAGTGGCATGATCTTGGCTCACTGCAACCTCTGCCTCCTAGGTTCAAACAATTGTCTTGCCTCAGCCTCCTGAGTAGCTGGGACTACAGGCACGTGCCACAACGCCCGGCTAATTTTTTGTATTTTTAGTAAAGACAGGGTTTCACCGTGTTAACCAGGATAGTCTCGATCTCCTGACCTCGTAATTGGCCCGCCTTGGCCTCCCAAAGTGCTGGGATTACAGGCGTGAGCCATTGCGCCCGGCCTAATTTTCTATTCTTTATGAAAATAATTGTCATGGTAGTGATGCCTACTGGCATCTGGAACATGGATGGTATGAAGGAAAGAACAAGACCATTTGTTTCCCATGGTCCTATGTACATTTATATACTATTTAGTTAATCTTTATAATCTAACCTACCATATTTCTGGCTTCCAGAGGGGCTACCAAGAAAGCACAGGGTGTGAGAGCTGGACAGTGAGGCTGTGTGATTTATAAGATGTTAACTTTTGGCCAGTTTGCTACTTTCATATTCTACAGATGATGTAGCTGTTTGAAAGAGAATAAAATTATACCTACCCAGTGGAGATGCTAACTTTTTCTTTCTTTGTGAGATGGAATTTCACTCTTGTTGCCCGGGCTGGAGTGCAATGGCTCAATCTTGGGTCACTGAAACCTCTGCCTTCCGGGTTCAAGCAATTCTCCTGCCTCAGCCTCAAGAGTAGCGGGGACTACAGGCAAGCGCCACCACACCCAGCTATTTTTTGTGTTTTTAGGAGAGATGGAGTTTCACCATATTAGCCAGGCTGATCTCGAACTCCTGACCTGATCCAGCTGCCTTGGCCTCCCAAAGTGCTGGGATTACAGGCATGAGCCACTGCACCTGGCTAATTTTGTATTTTTATTAGAGATAGGGTTTCACCATGTTGGCCAGGGTGGTCTCGAACTCCTGACCTCAAGTGAACCACCCGCCTCAGCCTCCCAAAGTGCTGGAATTACAGGTGTGAGACACTGCGCCTGGTCAGCCAACTTTTGTTTTGTTTTGTTTTGAGACAGAGTTTTGCTCTTGTTGCCCAGGCTGGAGCGCAATGGTACGATCTCGGCTCACTGCAACCTCCACCTCTTGGGTTCAAGCGATTCTCCTGCCTCAGCCTTCTGAGTAGCTGTGATTACAGGCATGCGCCACCACGCCTGGCTAGTTTTGTATTTTTAGTAGAGATGGGGTTTCTCCGTGTTGACCAGGCTGGTCTTGAACTCCCGACCTCAGGTGATCTGCCTGCCTTGGCCTCCCAAAGTGCTGGGATTACAGGGGTGAGCCACCGCACCCAGCTGACTTTTTTGTTATAGGGAAGAATTACTCCTCTGGCAAGCTAACTTAAAAGAAGGACTTCTAGACATAACCTGTGTTCCTTTCAGTGTCTGATACCCCTCAGGTAAAACCCAGCTAAGTATTCCCTGGAAGATATGGAGAAATATTTGGAAACATATATGCAAGTCCAAAATTATAAAATCAATGGCTCATTATGCAAGTCAGAAAATTGCTATGCCCAACGTATTTTCTTTTCACTCTTGTCTGCTTTAAAATTTCTGGTGCTTTTGCTGGTTTTGACTTCCTGAAATACCAATGCAGCAAGTAGGTAGTCAGTTCATGAAAAATGCCTTCAAGATCCAGCCAGTCAATGAAAGAATATGAAGAATAAGATTCCTGACTTCACAAAGTTTATTTTGTCACATGAGAGGCTTATTATTGTGTAGAAATCACTATAAAATGAATAATAGGAAGGAAAACATTGCTGTTCAGGGAGAAAAATGTTATTTAAAATGGCAGTGTTTTTGGTGGATTATGCATTGGCTGGAAGTGTCCTGCTTCTTCCCCTAATCTGAGCAAAAGATTAAGAATTTAACAAAAAGGGGCCCACTCTCAGGGTTGCCAGATTTAGTAAATAAAAATGCAAAACATCCAGTTAAATGTGAGTTTTAGAGAACAACAAATGATTTTTTAGCATAAGTATGTCTCAGGCGATACTTGGGGCATACTAAAAAATGATTCGCTGTTTATTTGAAAGTCAAATTTAATGAGCATCTGTATTTTATCTGGCAATGTTAGTGTCTACAGAGTAGGAGTGGATGTATTGTATGCTGTCTTTCCTTGCCTTTTGGTTCCTTTGTGACAAGGTGGGCGCTACTGACACCCTCCACACAAGTAGGATGCAACTAGGGATGAGAACACAGCTGAGACTTCTTGCCATTCTGCACAGCCAGGGTGGAAGAACTGGTGTAGAGTGAACTAACTGAGAAACAACTGTGAGACATAGCTCCATTTTGCCCCCAGATAACCTAGATGGAGGTTCCCTTATAATATATAAGATGGAAATTTAGCCCTTTAATTTCAGTACTAAAGGGAAGGGTGGCCCAAGAAGGCAGAAGGACCCAAAGAGATTCTGTGCTGTGGAAATTGTGGAGTAAGTGATGGTAGGGATTCCATAAACTAGGAGGATGTGAGATGGGGTGCATCTGCTATGTGGAGTCAGGCTGAGGGAGCTCTTTGCCTCATGCCAGCGAGATTCCAGAGCTGGAGAACACAGGTGTGAGAAGACAAAGAGAGTGAGTGGGCTGCATAGGTGGATTTTTTTCAATGAATTGTGGAGGATCTTGGAGACCATGTTAAGGATTTGAGTGTTAATCCATGAAGCCATGGGGCCTTTCTGAGGGTTTCTGAGCAGGAAATGGCCTTAGCAGGGCTTGCTTTAGAATCTGGCAGCTCTTGGCTGGGCGCAGTGGCTTAAGCCTGTAATCCCAGCACTTTGGGAGGCTGGGGCGGGCAGATCATGAGGTCAGGAGATTGAGACCATCCTGGGTAACATGGTGAAACCCCGTCTCTACTAAAAAAAACCACAAAAAATTAGCTGGATGTGGTGGTGGGCACCTGTAGTCCCAACTACTCAGGAGGCTGAGGCAGGAGAATGGCGTGAACCTGGGAGGTGGAGCTTGCAGTAAGCTGAGATCATGCCACTGCACTCCAGCCTGGGTGACAGCGAGACTCTGTCTCTAAAAAAAAAAAAAAACAAGAATCTGGCAGCTCTTTATAGAGGGATTATAAAGGGGAAACAGAGTGGAGACAGAGTGATCATGTGGGAGGGAACTACTCAGGGCTACTGCTAGTCTGTGTGGCATCTGTATTAGTCTGTTCTCATACTGCTCATAAAGACATACCTGAGACTGGATAATTTACAAAGAAAGAGAGATTTAATGGAGTCACAGTTCCATGTGGTTGGGGAGGCCTTACAATCCTGGCAAAAGGCAAAAGGCATGTCTTACATGGCAGCAGGCAAGACAGAATGAGAGCCAAGTGAAAGGGGGTTTCCCCTCATTATTGTTATTATTTGTTTTTTTTGAGATGGAGTTTTGCTCTTGTTGCCCAGGCTGAAGTGCAATGGTGCAATCTTGGCTCACCACAACCTCTACCTCCTGGATTCAAGTGATTCTCCTGCCTCAGCCTCCCACATAACTGGGATTACAGGCATACACCACTACACTCAGCTAATGTTTTTTGTACTTTTAGTAGAGACAGGGTTTCTCCATGTTGGTCAGGCTGGTCTCGAACTCCCAACCTCAGGTGATCCACCCACCTTGGCTTCCCAAAGTGCTGAGATTACAGGCATGAGCCACTGCGCCTGCCCTGGGGTTTCCCTTTATAAAACCATCAGATCTCCTGAGACTTATTTACTACCATGATAACAGTATGGGGGAAACCACCACCATGATTCAAGTATTTCTCACTGGGTCCCTCTCACAACACATGGGAATTATGGGAGCTACAATTCAAGATGAGATTTGGGTGGGGGCACAGCCAAACCCTATCATTCTGCCCCTGACTCCTCCCAAATCTCATGTCCTCCCATTTCAAAACCAATCATGCCTTCCCAACAGTCCCCCAAAGTCTTAACTCATTTCAGCATTAACTCAGAAGTTTACAGTCCAAAGTCTCATCTGAGACAAGGCAAGTCCCTTCCACCTATGGGCCTATAAAATCAAAAGCAAGTTAGTTACTTCCTAGATATAATAAGTTACATGCATTGGATAACTACACCCATTCCAAATGGGAAAAACTGGCCAAAACAAAGGGGCTGAAGGCCCCATGCAAGTCCAAAATCCAGGGGGCAGTCAGATCTTTTTTTTTTTTTTTGAGACAGAGTCTTGCTCTGTTGCCCAGGTGGGATTGCAGTTGCATGATCTTGGGTTACCACAACCTCTGCCTCCTAGGTTCAAGCGATTCTTCTACCTCAGCCTCCTGAGTAGCTGGGACTACAGGCATGAGCCACCATGCCAGACTAATTTTTGTATTTTTAGTAGAGACAGGGTTTCACTATGTTGTCCAGGCTGGTCTTGAATGCCTGACCTCATGATCCACCTGCCTCAGCCTCCCAAAGTGCTGGGATTACAGGCGTGAGCCACCGCACCAGGCTATAGTCAAACCTTAATGCTCCAAAATGATCTCCTTTGACTCCATATCTCACATCCAGGTCATGCTGATGCAAGACATAGGCTCCCATGGTCTTGGGCAGCTGTGCCTCTATGGCTTTGCATGGTACAGCCTCCCTCCTGGCTGCTTTCATAGGCTGGTATTGAGTGTCTGCAGCTTTTCCAGGCATATGGTACAAGCTGTTGGTGGATCTACCATTCTGGAGTCTGGAGGATAGTGGCTCTCTTGTCACAGCTCCACTAAGCTGTGGGGACTCTGTGTGGGGGCTTCAACCCCACATTTCCCTTCTGCACTACCCTAGCAGAGGTTCTCCATGTGGGCCCCTCCCCTGCAGCAAACTTCTGCCTGGACATCCACACATTTCCATACATCCTCTAAAATCTAGGTGAAAGTTCTCAAACTTCAATTCTTGACTTTTGTGCATCTGCAGGCTCAATACCATGTGGAAGCTGCCAAGGGTTGGGGCTTGCACCCTCTGAAGCCTTGGCCCAAGCCATACCTGTCTCCTTTTAGCCATGGCTAGAGCGGCTGGGATGCAGGACACCAAGTTCTTAGGCTGCACACAGCAGGGGGCCTCTGTGCCTGTGATGGGAGGGGCTGTTGCAGATGGCTCTGACATGCCCTGGAGGCATTAACATTTGGCTCCTGGTTACTTATGCAAATTTCTGCAGCCAGCTTGAATTTCTCCTCAGAAAATGGGTTTTTCTTTTCTATGACATTGTCAGGCTGCAAATTTTCTGAACTTTTATGCTCTGTTTCCCTTTTAAAACTGAATGCTTTTAACATCACCAAAGTATCTCTTGAATGCTTTGCTGCTTAGAAATTTCTTCTGCCAGGTACCTTAAATCATCTTCCTGAAGTTCAAAGTTCCACAAATCTCGAGGGCAGGGGCAAAATGTCATCCATCTCTTTGCTAAAACACAGCAAGAGTCGTCTTTATTTCAGTTCCCAACAAGTTCCTCATCTCTATCTGAGACCACCTCAGCCTGGGTTTCATTATCCACATCACTATCAGCATTTTGGTCATAGCCATTCAACAAGTCTCTAGGAAGTTCCAAACTTTCCCACATTTTCATCTTCTTCTGAGCCCTCCAAAGTGTTCCAACCTCTGCCTGTTACCCAATTCCAAAGTCACTTCCACATTTTCAGTTATCTTTACAGCCACACCCCACTCTTGGTACCAACTTACTGTATTAGTCTGTTCTCATCCTGCTAACAAAGACATACCTGAGACTGGGTAATTTATAAAGAAAAAGAGGTTTAATGGACTCACAGTTCCATGTGGCTGGGAGGCCTCACAATCATGGCAGAAGGTGAAAGGCATGTCTTATATGGAAGCAGGTAAGACAGAATGAGAGCCAAACAAAACGGGTTTTCCCCTTATAAAACCGTCAGATCTCATGAGACTTCTTCACTACCACGAGAACAGTATGGGGGAAACCACCTTCATGATTCAATTATCTCCCACTGGTCCTTCCCACAACACATGGGAATGATGGGAGCTACAGTTCAAGATGAGATTTGGTTTGGGACACAGCCAGACCATATCAGCATCTGTGTGTAAATTAGAAGATACTGGGAGGATGCAGCCTAGGGCACTCAGTTTGGCAAAAGACTATGCCAAGGCACATGGTTTGGTGACTAAATCAGAGGCTGGATTTTAGTTCTCCATTATTCTCTTAGCCAGTATAATACTTGGTTAATTAACATTACTGGCTTAATGCGATAAAGATTTATTTCGTTTTAGTTTTAGTTTTTTTAAGAGATGGAATCTTGCTAGTTTGCCCAGGCTGGAGTGCAGCGGCTATTTATAGGCATGATCATAGCTCACTGCAGCCTTGAACTCCTGGGCTCAAATGGTCTTCCCACCTCAGCCTCCTGAGCAGCTGGTACTACAGGCCCATGCCACCAGGCCTGGCTAAGATTTATTTATTGCTCATGTCACAGTCCAATGCCTATAGGGTTGTTCTCCTCCTAGGGGATACTTAAGGATGTAGGTTACCTCTATCTTATAGTAGGATGATTGGAATATGTAGCCTCCAAGATCACCACCAGCAGAGGAAGAAAGAGCTGAAAGTTCTTGAAGGGGCACTTAAGAGCAGGCTTGGAAGTGACTCACATCACTTCTGCCCACATTTCACTGGCTAGAGTGTGGCGTGAACCTGACTACCATGGTGGCTTGGAAATATAAAGGAGCACAGTAACTTGTAATGTTCTATGGCTAGAAAGCACTAGAGGATGATTCTAGTAATTCGAGAGGATTATAGGAATATTAGGGGAAATCTGGTGTACAGCAGATCCTTGAATAATGTCATGTGGTTCAATGTCATTTCATTGTAATGATGATGAGAGAAAACAATTTCCAACACAACCA
The DNA here is from genome assembly GCF_001698545.2 of Rhinopithecus bieti. Taxonomy (NCBI): domain Eukaryota; kingdom Metazoa; phylum Chordata; class Mammalia; order Primates; family Cercopithecidae; genus Rhinopithecus; species Rhinopithecus bieti. The sequence goes on along the minus strand of NW_016810602.1, from coordinate 1,286,934 downwards.
GGGGCCACTGTCTGCAGAGTTTGTATGTTATCCCCATGTCTGTGTGGGTTTTCTCTGGGCACTCTGGTTTCCACTTACATCCCAAAGATGTGCATATTAGGTGGGTTGTCATGTCTACACTGTTCCAGTCTGAGTGTGTGTGTGTATGTGTGTGTGTGTGTGTGTGCGTCCTGTGATGGGACAGCATACTGTTCAGGGCTGGGTCCTACCTTGACCCCTGAGCTGCTAGGACACCTGTGATCCTGAACTGGAATAAATGGGTAAATAATTATCTTCCTTGTTTTTATTAATCTTTCTTAAATGTATGTATAGGTCACATTTATTTCAATGATAAATATTAGAAGTGTTTTGGTCTTTATTTAGAAGTTTGGTGATTTTTCATGACCACAAATATGCCATAGGAACTTAACTCTTGTTTATGTCAATTAGCCTGTGGTATAATTGGTTTCCTTATATGGCATTTTGCTTAAAGTTGCAGTTCCCAAAAGCCTATTGATGACTTAAGTAAGGACTTGCTGCTGTTTATTCAATTTTCATTTTGACTATAATAAAAGTGTAATATGCTTTCTCTCATACAAATCACTGTAGAGATTTAATGAGCATCCATGTCTAGCAATTTAGTTTTTCTAGAACTGTACATATGGAAAATTGAGTCACAAATACAGAAGGACCTCCAGACATTTTATTTATTTATTTATTTATTTTATATTTGTTTATTTATTTATTTTGAGACAGGGTCTCCTTCTGTCGTCCAGGCTGGAGTATAGTGGCACAATCAGCTCACTGCAGCCTTGACCTCTGGGGTTAGGTGAGCCTCCTGTCTCAGCCTCCCAAGTGGTGTGTGTCACCACACCCTGTTAATTTTATGTATTTATTTATTAGAAGACCAAGACACTGCCAACACTCTGGTTATTAAAAAAAAATTTTTTTAGGGCCAGGCGTGGTGGCCCATGCCTGTAATCCCAGCACTTTGGGAGGCCGAGGCGGGTGGATCACAAGGTCAAGAGATCAAGACCATTCTGGCCAACATGGCGAAACCCCATCTTTACTAAAAACACAAAAAAATTAGCTGGGTGTGGTGGTGCGTGCCTATAGTCCCAGCTACTCGGGAGGCTGAGGCAGGGGAATCACTTGAACCCAGGAGATTGCAGTGAGCTGAGATCGCACCACTGTACTCCAGCCTGGGTGACAGAGCAGACTCCGTCTCAAAAAACAACAACAACAGGCCGCGCGCGGTGGCTCAAGCCTGTAATCCCAGCACTTTGGGAGGCCGAGACGGGTGGATCGCGAGGTCAGGAGATCGAGACCAACCTAGCTAACACGGTGAAACCCCGTCTCTACTAAAAAATACAAAAAACTAGCCGGGCGAGTTGGCGGGCGCCTGTAGTCCCAGCTACTTGGGAGGCTGAGGCAGGAGAATGGCATAAACCCGGGAGGCGGAGCTTGCAGTGAGCTGAGATCCGGCCACTGCACTCCAGCCTGGGCGACAGAGCGAGACACTCCGTCTCAAAAACAACAACAACAACAACAAACAAACAAACAAGAAAACACCCAAGTTGGCATCTATGTGTAAAAATGTTCTGGTTTCATCTGCATGTGACACTAGAGTTCTAGATTTACTGTGATGAATGTAGAATTTATCCCAGTTCTTTTGGTGAGCAAAGTGGTAAGTTGTGATTGGGAGACAGTCAAGGAAGGATAAAAATTTCCCCACCACAAAATCAAAACTATTTGAGTTCAAACCTGTTTATCATAACTTCAGTTAGCCTCTCTGTGACTAAGTTAAGCTCATGGAGGATAAAGACAATTTTTGGGCCAGATGCAGTGGCTCACACCTGTAATCCCAGCACTTTGGGAGGCCGAGGTGGGTGGATCACAAGGTCAAGAGATCAAGACTATTCTGGCCAACATGGCAAAACCCTATCTTTACTAAAAACACAAAAAAATTAGCTGGGTGTGGTGGTGTGTGCCTATAGTCCCAGCTACTCAGGAGGCTGAGGCAGGGGAATCGCTTGAACCCAGGAGATTGCAGTGAGCTGAGATTGCACCACTGCACTCCAGCCAGGGCGATAAAGCGAGACTCCATCTCAAAAAAAAAATAAAGATATTTTTTGAATACTATTGCATAGGCTCAGACAATCAAAACAGACCACTGACCAATGAGAATTTTGCTATATTGGTGAACATCAGCCCTGACAAACAGCCCAGGACACTTGAAATCCAAGGCCATGAATGTTCATAGGTCTTAGACGTTCAGGAAAATCCAGATTTTTAATATTAGACTTAGTTGTTGGATCACTTGCCATTTGGTGAAAAAAATATGGTCAGCCGGGCGCGGTGGCTCAAGCCTGTAATCCCAGCACTTTGGGAGGCCGAGACGGGTGGATCACGAGGTCAGGAGATCGAGACCATCCTGGCTAACACGGTGAAACCCCGTCTCTACTAAAAAATACAAAAAGCTAGCCAGGCGAGGTGGCGGGCGCCTGTAGTCCCAGCTATTCGGCAGGCTGAGGCAGGAGAATGGCATAAACCCGGGAGGCGGAGCTTGCAGTGAGCTGAGATCGGGCCACTGCACTCCAGCCCGGGCGACAGAGCGAGACTCCATCTCAAAAAAAAAAAAAAAAAGAAAAAAGAAAAAAGAAAAAAGAAAAAAATATGGTCATCACAGGCATAGTTACATGGGAGGAGCTGGCAAATGCATTCTTTGTAAGTTGCAGAGGAAACTTAATCATGCATAGTTTTGTCTTAGAGGCACGTAGAATATTAAAGGTGAAAGGACTACATGGATTATTTTATTAGGGTAAGAATATTCTTCATCTTTAAAATAAGACCAAGGAAGGAAAAAGTTAATTAGATTTCTTCTATTATTTAGGAATGGGGACATAAACATGTATAAGGTTTCCTATGATATTTTAAAAACAGCTATTTTAAAAGCTTATATTAAAACTTCATTGGAAACCATTTGCAAGATCTAATAACATGTAAAGACAAAACTTCTTTTATTTAGTCTGTTGTAATAAAATCTACTTTCTGTATTCATTCATTCACTCATCCACTTATTCAATAACTGTTCATTGAACATTTCCCACAGGCCAAGCACTGTTCTAGACACTGGGGATATCATGGTCAATCCATCTGATTCCAGAATTTTTAAAACTATATTTTGCTATTTTGTACATGAAATATGGAGCCTGAAAGAGTGAATAGAACATAGGGTTTAGGAGTGGAAGACCTGAATTCTAAATACAGTTATGCACAAGCATAAACTATTTTTCTTTTTCTTTTGTTTTCATACCCTGCATGTGGCATCCAATCAACCATAAACTATATCAATGGTATCAAATAACTATGCTCCAAATCTCATTATGTCAGTTTTTTACCCAATCATCAAATTCTTCAAAATTTTTGAAATTTGTCTTCTGCTATCCATTCCATTATTCTCGTTATTTCTTGTTTAAGTCGTTATCCAGAGCCATGCCACATATGGTTGTGTATGTCATGTACCACATGTGGCAGAGACATTAGTGCCCATCAAATATCCATATATCCCTCTATATTTCCCTGTTAATTCCCTGTTAGTCTTCCCTCTTGATTCAGGGCTATATGACTTCTGTTGCCATTATCTATATAAACTTTTTGCTTTAACATATGATAGCATTAGCTTTTGATAAACCTACTCTGGAGATTAGCTTTCCAAATGGCTGTCTCAAGACTGGGTGTGGTGTCTCACACCTATAATCCCAGCACTTTGGGAAGTTTGGGAAGGAGGATCGCTTGAGCCTAGGAGTTCAAGACTAGCCTGGGCAACATAGAGAGACCCTGTCTCTACAAAAAATTAAAAAATTAGCCAAGCTTGGTGGTGTGCACCTGTGGTTCCAGCCACTTGGAAGGCTCAGGTGAGAGGATTGCTTGAGCCTGGGAGGTTGAGGCTGCAGTGAGCCAGGATCATGCCACTGTACTCCAGCCTGGGCAACAGTGGGAGACCCTGTCTCAAAAAAAAGGGCTGTCTTTCTTATAAGAAGACAGTATTGTACCATTATCATACAGCTTTCACCTTTTTGCTATTTTTTAAAAAAGCCATGAGGGTTGCGCTTATATAACTCATAACTTCTCCTGAGCCCACCTTTTTTTTTTTTTTTCTTCGAGACAGAGTTTCACTCCTGCTGCCCAGGCTGGAGTGCAGTAGCGTGATCTCGTCTCACCACAACCTCCGCCTTCCGGGTTGAAGCACTTCTCCCGCCTCAGCCTCCCAAATAGCTGGGATTACAGGCATGCACCACCATGCCTGGCTAATTTTGTATTTTTTAGTAGAGACAGGGTTTCTCCATGTTGGTCAGGCTGGTCTCCGACTCCTGACCTCAGGTGATCCGCCTGCCTTGGCCTCTCAAAGTGTTGGGATTACAGGTGTGAGCCACCATGCCCGGCCTCTGAGCCCACCTTTTACCAGACCAATGTAAGGAAGGCTGAGTCAGTTGGTGAGAAGCTACATGGTGTAAAGACAAGCTCCAAAAGCCCACTTGACTTCATAAACAGAACCAAATCCAACAATTATTGGAAACAACACACTGGGGAATTTGCAAAAACCAATGTGAGGACTGACACTGAACTGAATTGCTAAGTACTGAGAATAGAAGGAGAGAATGGTAAGATCTATGTGTGAATATTGGAGAGATTAGGAGAATTGCAGAAAATTGAAGGAGAAAGCAAGGGAAAGGAGTATAGCAGGGTACCAAAGATGTCAGCCAGTTCCTGTGTTAGCCCTTGCTGAAGGGGTAGCCACCACCACCTTGAAGTAGTTTGGACCACAAGTAACACCTGATTCAAGGCCAGAAGACCTATGACATGGTTTGGTAGAAAGAGATATGCAGGCCCAATAAGACTTCCTTCTCTGGAGAATGTGTAATAGGAAACTGAGAATTTACAAGTTAAGATAGTATCTATGCTGTAAGGGAGATGAAATTATAAGGGATCCAAAATTATAAGGAAGCAGCAACCAAAAGGTAGAATAAAGAATGAAAAGGCTGGGCACGGTGGCTCACACCTGTAATCCCAACACTTTGGAAGGCCAAGGTGGGCAGATCACTTGAGGCCAGGAGTTCGAGACCAGCCTGGCCAATATGGTGAAACCTCATGTCTGCTAAAAATACAAAAAAAATTGTGGTGGTGTACACCTGTAATCACAGCTACTGGGGAGGTTGAGGCACGAGAATCGCTTGAACTCAGGAGACAGGTTGCAGTGAGCCAAGATTGTGCCACGGCACTCCAACCTGGGTGACAGAGTGAGACCCTGGCTAAAAAAAAAAAAAGAATGGAAGTGAGTTGGTGCTGAGAGAAGAGCAGGAAAAGGAATGCCACGGGGAATGCAGAAACATGAGAGACATGGAGGGGCAGCTCTCTAGGTGCCTCAGTATCCGACAGTGTTTCAGCTCTGGGGTAAGTCTCAGTTCTTGTGTTTTCAAACAAGCCCATCTTTCTTTGAAGTAAACAGTGATTCCTGGGTCCTTGCACTTTAAAGAGCTCAAGTAAGTTGCACAGTCTGCTCAGCCATTTGATATGTGAGTGTAGGAGCTCAAAAGATGGAGTGTGATTTTTTTTTTTTTTTTTTTGAGAATGGATCTTGTTCTGTCGCCCAGGCTGGAGTGCTGTGCATGAACATAGCTCTCTGCAGCCTTAATCTCAGGTTCAAGTTATCCTCCCATCTCAGCCTCCAAAGTAGCTAGGACCACAGGCACGCACCATCATGCCCAGCTAATTAAAAAACCACAAAATCTGGACCGGGCGCAGTGGCTCACACCTGTAATCCCTGCACTTTGGGAGGCCAAGGCGGGTGGATCACGAGGTCAAGAGATGGAGACCATCCTGGCTAACACGGTGAAACCCCGTCTCTACTAAAAATACAAAAAATTAGCTGGGCATGGTGGCGGGCGCCTGTAGTCCCAAGTACTTGGGAAGCTGAGGCAGGAGAATGGTGTGAACCCGGGAGGCGGAGCTTGCAGTGAGCCTAGATCGCGCCACTGCACTCCAGCCTGGGCGACAGAGCGAGACTCCGTCTCAAAAAAAAAAAAGAAAATTTGTAGAGAAGGGGCTCTTGCCATGTTGCCTAGGCTGGTCTCGAACTCTTGGGCTCAAGCAATCTCCTGCCTCAGCCTCCCAAAGTGCTGGGATTTTAGGTGTGAGCCACTGTGCCCGTCTGGAGTGTATTTTAAACTAAATGATCAGTCTTGAAATAAATACAAATTAACCCCACTTGACCTCTATCTATGTAGGTTTATAAGTCTACTTGTAAATCACACCTGCACAATTTATAGGGAGTTGTTTTTAGAACATTTACTCCCTGCTTTAAATACCAACAGTTGTGTTATAGCATGTACTGCAGAACTGAAATGACATTCAGACTTTGGTCTAGGAAATCTTGACTGAAATGACATTCAGACTTTGGTGTAGGAAATCTTGTCAATCACTTCTTTCTTCTGCTTCCTTAGATTCTGTTTTCATGTTATCTTGACTTTGGATTTAGATCAGATAATTATAGGGTCTGCAAAGGCTTGATTTAGTTTAGGATTTTTGTAGAGCTATAAATGGCTAATATTTATGGTGTACTTATTCAGTGTCAGGCTCTGTTCTTAGGACCGTTATATGTAATAACTTATTTTATACTAACAACAACACTATGATGTAGATAATATTATTATTCCTACGTTACAGATATGAAAAAATGAGACAGAGAGAGTTTTAAAGTTTCCCAAGGTCTCACAGCTATCAAGTGGCGAGCAAGGATTCAAATATAGTTAGAATCTACATTCTGAACCATGATTTTATATGGCCTTGTTCCCATGGAAACTAGAAGATCCTGACTAACCAGAGGTTATGTTTCTCAATCCTGTTGGCAGTTATATTGCAATGAAAATTAATTAACTCATTCAATAAATATGCTACATGGTGGTGATCAAGACAGATAGGCAGGATCTCTGCTCTCAAGAGGGCCTTCTGGTGTTTCAGACTTTTGTCAGTTTGGTTAGCATTAGCGTTTTCCCATCAGAATCTAATTTACCCTTGGGTTAACATATAAGGTAGAATTTTTGCCTCTGAAAAGCTGAACATTGGAACTTTAGTGACTTTAGCAAGGCTTATTCTTGCTGGAGCAAGTATTTATATCATACTGATAGTGGTTAATTTTTTTTTTTTTGGCTGTAATTTTCTCTCTGACCTTGCTCCTACCCATCTTTCCCCAGACTGTATCTCTATTTTGGAGTTTTAATTTTAAAGTATAATAATATGTACTTGTTTCTGTAACAGTTCTTTCAAGATCCTTTTAGATTTGTTTCTTTTTTTTTTTTTTTTTTTTTTTTTGAGATGGAATTTTGCTCTTGTTGCCCAGGCTGCAATGGCATGATCTCGGCTCAGTGCAACCTCCACCTCCTGGGTTCAAGTGATTCTTTTGCCTCAACCTCTTGAGTAGCCACCTCCTGGGTTGAAATGATTCTCCTGCCTGAGCCTCCTAAATAGCTGAGATTACAGTAGCCCACCACCACGCCCGGCTAATTTTTTGTATTTTCAGTAGAGACGGGGTTTCACCATGTTGGTCAGGCTGGTCTTGAAATCGTGACCTCAGATGATCCACCCGCCTCGGCCTCCCAAAGTGCAAGGATTACAGGCGTGATCCATTGCACTGGGCCAGATTTGTTTGTTTTTCTTTGGGACAGAGTCTCACTCTGTCACCCAGGCTGGAGTGCAGTGGTGTGATCTCGGCTCACTGCAACCTCTGCCTCCTGGGTTCAAGCGATCCTCCTGTCTCAGCCTCCCGAGTAGCTGAGATTACAGGTGCCTGCTATTGCACCCAGCTAATTTTTTTTGTATTTTTAGTAGAGATGGGGTTTTGCCATCTTGGCTAGGCTGGTCTCGAACTCCTGACCTTGTGATCCACCCACCTTGGCCTCCCAAAATGCTGGGATTAAAGGTGTAAGCCACCGCGCCCGGCCTTGTTTATTTATTTCCTTTTTTTTTTTTTTTGAGACAGTCTTGCTCTGTTGCCAGGCTGGAGTGCAGTGGCGCAGTCTCAGCTCACTGCAACATCTGCCTCCCAGGTTCAAGTGATTTCCCTGCCTCAGCCTCCCAAGTAACTGGGATTACAGGCACGTGCCACCATGCCTGGCTAATTTTTTGTATTTTAGTAGAGTCGGGGCTTCACCATGCTGGCCAAGACAGTCTCGATCTCCTGACCTCGTGATCCACCGGCCTCGGCCTCCCAAAGTGCTGGGATTACAGGTGTGAGTCATTGCGCCCAAATCCAGCCTTGCTTCTTTTTATACAGCCTTACTGATCCAGCCTAACTCAATATAATTTATTAAATTGCAATGATATTGTATCAACAGTATCAGAATTAGTGGCATATAACAGTAAAACCTAGATAATAGTGGCTTAAATAAAACAGCAGCTTATTTATTTTTCACATAAAATCATTTTGGAAATGAGCAATCCAGGATTGGTGTGGAGGCTTGACAAAGTTGTGAAGGACTCAGCTCCCTCCCAGTCACTATTACGTTATTTCCAGGGTACAGCTATCCTCCTCATGGTCCAAGATGGCTGAAAGGGCTCCAGTCATCACATCATCATGCCTCAGGTAATAGGATGGAGAGAAGCGATAAGAAGGGTATATCTCCTTCATTTTAATGGTATATTTTAAAAAATATAAGCACTGCACAGTATTTCTGCTTAGATCTCAATAGGCAGAATTTACTCATGTGGCCACATCCACTGCAGGGGAGACTAGGAAAAGTGAGATTTTAGTTGAGTTCCAATAGGACCATCCAGAAGTGGGGATTTGTTATTATGGAAAAATGAGAGAAAAGATATAGGAAGGTAATCTGAAGTGTCTTCTACTGGGAGCTTACATATAGTTAGTATCTTATAAAAATTTGTTGATTCCTGTAATCCCAGCACTTTGGGAGGCCGAGACGGGCGGATCACGAGGTCAGGAGATCGAGACCATCCTGGCTAATACGGTGAAACCCCGTCTCTACTAAAAAATACAAAAAAACTAGCTGGGCGAGGTGGCGGGCGCCTGTAGTCCCAGCTACTGGGGAGGCTGAGGCAGGAGAATGGTGTAAACCCGGGGGGCGGAGCTTGCAGTGAGCTGAGATCCGGCCATTGCACTCCAGCCTGGGCGACAGAGCGAGACTCAGTCTCAAAAAAAAAGAAAAAAAAATTTGTTGATTCACTTTCATAAATTTGACGGTCATATTCTTAGCGGTATCATTCAGGTCATTAACGAAAGAAAGGCAATATATCTAAGAATTTTTCCTCTTATTTTTTCACTTTATGATAATAGAGCATATTATTCCATTAATTGCATCTACAATAAACCCACCTGGAAATAGCTTAGGCAAGATGGAAACAATATTGGAAGGATACAGGGAAAGCCTAGAAAGAGAGGAGCCTAAGCAGAAGAAAAGGCAGAAATTCAACTACTGGTCAGGAAAACCTGGAACTGAGAACACTATAATAAGGATACTTCTGTCTTCTCTGCTTCCTATGTCCATTGACTTTATTCTCTAATGCAGAATGAGTTTCTGCACTTGGCAAATGACTAATGACTTCTCTCAGATTTTATATCTAGGGAGGCTTGAGATAATTCTCTTCTCATGTCTAAACATCCTGGAGGAATGTGTTCATTGGCCCATCTTGGGTCAGGTGTCCACCTCTTGACCAATTAGGTGTGGGCAATGGACAGCAGTAACACAGCTCTTCTTGCTGCCATCATGATAAAACTGTGGGCATGAGAGCAGTAGTTCCTATATGAAAGGTGAGTACTGGCCAGACACTAATATAGGTATATGATACAATTATACGAGATGAAAAAACACAGGTCAGTGGTCTAAATTAAATGAATGGTAAATGAGAACCATGTCTATCCTAATACATAAAAATGGTTTAGCTGTGAATAAACATCATTTAATAGGGCTGTAATGTATACAACATATACTATATGTCAAAATTGTACTAAGTGCTTTTGTGTGTTGAGTCATTTATTCTATCCAACCCCATGAGCTAGGGGTCATCATCCCTTCTTATAGATGGAAAAACCAAGGCTCAGAGAGGTTAAGTAACTTGCCCAAGGTCAGATTGTTACTGAGCACTGTTTAATGTGCCTAGAGGCCAATACCATGGCTTTTGAGAAAATAAAAGCTTTATTGCAAGTCAACCGCAAGGAGACAGGAGGATATGCTCAACTCTGTCTCCCTGTGCAGGGCTTCTTTTTCCTTTCTTTTCTTTTCTTTTCCTCTCTCTCTCTCTTTCTTCCTCTCTTTCTTTCTTTCTTCTTTCCTCTCTGTCACCCAGGCTGGAGTGCAGTGGTGCAATCTCGGCTCACTGCAAGCTCCGCCTCCAGGTTCACGCCATTCTCCTGCCTCAGCCTCCTGAGTAGCTGGGACTACAGGCGTCCGCCACCACGCCCAGCTAATTTTTTTGTATTTTTAGTAGAGACGGAGTTTCACCGTGTTAGCCAGGATGGTCTCGATCTCCTGACCTCGTGATCCACCTGCCTTGGCCTCCCAAAGTGCTGGGATTACATTTTCTTTTCTTTCTTTCTTTTTTTTTGAGATGGAGTCTTGCTCTATTGCCCAGGCTGGAGTGCAGTGACATAATCTCGGCTCAGTGCAACCTCCGCCTCCTGGGTTCAAATGATTCTCCTGCCTGAGCCTCCTAAATAGCTGAGATTACAGGTGCCCACCACCACACCCAGCTAATTTTTCTATTTTTTAGTAGAGACGGGGTTTCACTATGTTGGTCAGGCTGGTCTCGAGCTCCTGGCATCAAGTGATCTGCCCCATTGGCCTCCCAAAGTGCTGGGATTACAGGGGTGAGCCACAGTGCCTGGCCTGGGCCAGGTTTTATAAGCATAAAGTAATGAGATGTGATCTGATTGGATCTTGCAATGGGGTGATGCTGGGAGGTATGATTTGATTGGATCCTGCCATGGGGTGATGATAATGATTAGATCTTGGATCCTGCCATGTGGTGTCCCCTTCTTAATTCATTCCCCACTCCTCAGTCAGAGCACTTAGGTTCCTGTTGTGATTGCAGACTCGGTTCATCTGGGCATGTTCAAGTTAGGTGACCTTCAAACTGGAGGCCCATGGTAACTGAAAAGCAACTCACAACTTTGTTAACATAGAAGTTGAACCAGGTTGGTGTGATGTGGTTACAAAATAGCTAGTAAGTCTGAGGGTAATATACTGGCTCAATACTTCTCTATCCTAAGTTGGAAACTATGGTCAATTTTGATGAAGAAATTATTAGCTATTTCCCTACTTCAATTTTGCCATACCAAAGCATATGAACTTGATAAACCTTGTAGTGTCTTACAAGGTTTTAATCTTTTCATCTGTAAAAAGGTTGGGTTGAATCAAATTATTCTTTCTCCTTGTTAATGCAGATAATACTTTATTTCTGAAGGCAAGAGTATGATCTATTACATAAAATTTTTTTAATGTATCCAATATACTATAAAAAATAAAGACAGGGGTCTTGCTATGGTTGTCCAGGCTGGTCTTGAACTCCTGGCCTCAAGTGATCCTCCCACCTTGACTTCCCAAAGTGTTGAGGTAACAGGTATGAGCCATCATTCCTGGCTATATCCAATATTTTTTAGTGCTTCTTGAATCTGTGTTAGGAACTGAGATGAAATTAAAGATATACAAGATAGAGTTTTTGCTTACAGTGTTATGGTGGAAACAAACAAACAGAATTATTATTTTGTAGTATTAATAGTCCAGGAAAGAGCAGTTTTCAGGAGTGGTATGACCACAGCTCAACCATATCTTCAAGGGTTTTCTATCTGTCTGCCATCCCCAGTAGGTTGACTTCATTTTCAGGTTAATTCCTCTTGCAAGATTGCTGCCAATGGCAATCTGGGTTACAGGTTGACTTGCTCATATCTGGCAGGAAAGAGAGAACTCCTTCCCCCAGGTATAGACTGAAAATCCTTTCCTTTGGTCTGATTGGGCCACTTTGTCCTGGTCCTAATGGTTTTCAAGTGTATTAATTACAATAGTCTAGGACTATTCTAATTCTAGCATAACCTAGATGCTAGGTCATACTGCAGTGAAAAATTCCCCCAAATCTCAGTGGCTTAACCTACAAAGGTGTATTTCTTATTAAAACCAGATGAAAATGGGAGGCAGGCTGCTCTACCTTGTCCTTTATTTTTTGGAACTTAAGCCGAGAGAGGCTTTACCAATACTCTCAAGATAATACTGGTCTTGAGTCTAGGGAAGAGTAAACATTGTAAGGACTTATGCTGGCAATGAACTGTTCTACCTGGAATTGACACATACCACTTCTACCCACAACTCACTACAGACTGGTAGCTATAGCTAGTCAGTCACATGGTCCAGCCCAACTGCAAGGGGAGGAGGGTATCTAGGGTGGGTGTGGAAAAATGTAATCTTTTTGTATGTCTGGAAGGAGAGAGTAAGCATAATAAATCTCCTACCATATTAGGGAATCCATTTACTGGCTAATTGAGTTGCCCTTCTGTAGTTGGAGTTTGGGTGGTTACATAAAAAATTGGCAGATGAAAACAAAAATAAAGAGCCTTATTAATAAGGAAGGACAGGAGTGAATGTTGAATAAGAAATCAATAGTGTGAACTATATGCTGCTTTATCCCAACGAAGAAGACAGAAATTTTAGCCATGGAGGCAAGTCATAGGGAGGCATAGTCTGGCTAGTTTCATCAGTCTTTAAATCAATTACTTCATTTACTCTTCTAATGGGAAAGATTTGCTCTGGCTTTTTAATGAGTAGGTATAAAGTTTGTTTAAGGAGCTGGCTCAAAAGTGACTGAAAACACATTGAATTTGAAAATACAGATTCTTAGCTACTCAGGAGGCTGAGGTGAGAATACAGCTTGAGGCCAGGAGTTCAAGACCAGCTTTGGCAACATTCTGCGACTTTGTCTCTAAAAAATAAAAAAGAAAATATAGACTTCCCCCCCATATTTCATTTTTGTAGTTATTGTCAATGGTGTGTCAAGTTGGCTAGATTTGTAGTTTTAGAACTGATGAACAACTAAAACACCTAGTCCAACTCTTTTATTTTACAAATGAGAAAACTGAGGCCCAGATGTGTAAAATGATTATCTCAAGGTCACCCCTTCTTGCTCTTGGCAATAACAATGCTGACCTTTGGATGACTTCCTAGAAAATCAGATCCTATAAGTGAAGCGTAGCTAGAGCAACAATTATAAAACAACGAGAACAATTAACAATTATTCAGAATGCTTCCATGCCTGACAGTCAGTTGGTACACATTGGTAGAGATAGAAAAATTTCTAAACTATTTGGTAAGTAGCTTATGCTAAGCCTTCTGAGTGCCTCAACCCCTTGCTGGAACTCCACAGATCTCCCCATCATAATAATAGGATCCACCTCAAAGGTTTGATTTGAGAATTAAAGGTAGAGGTAAAGAGTTTTGCATGGGGCCTGGTGCTCAGCACTATTACACTTTGGCTATTATTTTTATTACAGTCATAATAAAATGGTAGTAAATTTCAAACCAGTTTCTACATGAATGTTCACAACTTAGGAAATGTGATAGCATTCAATTTCATTAACTTTGATCTAGCTAATCTCTCAATAAAATGGCCACTCATGTGCTCACTTTAACTTTCATTTTGATCTTTTCCATTGTCTAAGGGTTGACTCCTTCTTGCCCCACACCCAAGTCCCCATAGCTCTAGCTGATGGGTAAGAATTTGACTGAGGCTATGTAAAAGAAAACAATGCACTGACAAGGCCCTGTTAGTTCTCAGTATAACAGATCATAAAGATTATTCTGTCTAATCTTTTGTTGAACAGAACTTGTCTTTAACTTTTGGGATAAGCAAAGATGGGTCCAAAACCTAGTTTGGTGAGGGAGGGGTGGAGTAAGAGGTGGAGTACCTATGCTTACTTAATCTAATACAAACTGGGAGTGATGAGCAGCAGAGGCAAGCAGTTGGGGGAGGAGAATAAGAGAGCCCAGCAACGGGGTGGGGGGAGGGGACCTGCGGCTTGTGGAAAAACGCTTTTGACACAGATACTTTCTGATGGCCAGTGATGGTTAGAACCTTTTGGGGGATTCCTTCTCTCTCAGAATTTAACCTGGCAAGAGAAAGACTGAGTTCTAGAAATTTTCTTCTCTGGAGAGAGTAAAATAAATGCATTTTTAAAAAGCTGGGACTGTTGTCCACACTGAGAAGAGGCAGGGTAATCATCCCTTTTATAAGTGAATTTCCTGGAAATTCATGATTGGCTTGGAACTTAATGTGTAAAGACTTGTTCTCATATCAGTTGCTTGACAGAGACCTCCAGTTTTGGGATGGCAGCTAAATCCTGAGCCTGCCTTGGAAAGGGTTTTGATAATAATGTTCCGTCACAGGTGGAGAAGCATACTGATTCAACAAAGCAGACTTCAAAATCACTGAAGAATTAGTTTCTGAGTGTATTCAAGAGATACCAAAGTTATTTGTTATTTATTTATTTATTTTTTTGAGGCAGAGTTTCGCTCTTGCCCAGGCTGGAGTGCAATGGTGCGATCTTGGCTCACCGCAACCTCCGCCTCCCTGGTTCAAGCGATTCTCCTGCCTCAGCCTCCTGAGTAGCTGTGATTACAGGCACCCGCCATCACACCCAGCTAATTTTTGTATTTTTAGTAGAGACGAGGTCTTGCCATGTTGGCCAGGCTGGTCTTGAACTCCTGACCTCTGGTGATCCACCCGCCTTAGCCTCCCAAAGTGCTGGGGATTACAGGCGTAAGCCACCGCGCCCAGGCCAAAGTTATTTGTCATTTTAACATACACTATACTGCTCTATACAAATGCACCAAATCCTGGGCAAAACATTCCTAGTTTTTTTTTTTTTTTTTCCAATTGGAAGGAGGTAGGGAAAATAAGTGCTTTAATTCCTAGGATTTTGGAAGTAAAACAGAAGGCCAAACAAAATGGAATTTTGAGGCAAATGTAAAGCTTTGAACTTGTATATCTCAAAGTATTATACAGTGTAAACTATCATGATTATTAACCAACTATAAATAGTTCTTTTCTTTTTTTAAATTTTATTTTTAATTTTAGAGATAAGGGTCTTGCTATGTTGCCCAGGCTGGATGCAGTGGCTACTGACAGGCATGATGTGGCACTGCAGCCTGGAACTCTTGGGATTAAGTGATCCTTCCTGCTGCTTCTATCTTAGAAAAAAAAAAAGTTACGCTTGCTTGTTAAAATATTTTAAAATGCTGTGTTTAAACTAAAATGTAAATATCCGCCCCACCTCTGACTTCTAAAAATTATCTAGAGTATGACTGATAAGATTTTTACTTTTAATCCCACATAAGCCTAACATTTGTGTTCATTTCCAACAACCAAAGTGTGTCACTTTTATACCAGAATTTTGTCCTGCTTGTACACTCACTACAGACCTCTCATGGGAGAGAGCATCCATGCATTTATAAATTGTTATTGAATAATTTTATTGAATGATGACACCCAAACTGAGCTAGAACATCTTTTGTGTGATCTTGGATAAGTCACTCTCCTTTCAATTTTCTTGTCTCACAGGGAGATAAAAATCCTAAAAACGACTGTAAAGTACAGCACTTCATAGAGTGCTTTTTGTTTAAGGAGCTGACAATAAATACGAGTCACAAGGTCTAGCAAAACCTCTCTCAGAACCTGAGCTGCTTGAGGACAAGGGATTTTCTTGTTCTGAATGAGCAGTACCTTATTTGTGTATCTGTGATAAGAGTTCCTGGTACATAAGACGGTCTCAATAAATATGTGAATTTATGACTATTAGGCAGATTGCAATCTTGACAGGCCACTGCCTCCTAAATCTCTTTTCTATGATCTTTTAATATTTAACATCTAAAAGGCCGCCACTACTTGTTTTGGGATAAGTGTCCCCGGTATGTACTTTAAAATGCCCAAGCCTTGAGAAATGATTCTTGTCTTCAGGGCACCATTTCGCTTTCCCACCGTAAAGCGCCCCAGGCTTGGGATCTGGGTCCCAAGGCTACAGGGAAGAGTTTGGAACGGGAAGCTCATCTTCCGGCCCTCTGATTGGCCGGCTCGCACTCCACTCACGCGGCGCGCGGCTCTGATTGGCCTCGGCGGCACCCCTCGGCCCGCGACTACTTTGTGTGCTGGGGCGGCGCGCTCAGGTCCTCCCGCTCAGCTGGCGGGTCTGGGCTGCTCTGAGGCAGCCCTTCGGCCCACTGCTCTGCATCGCGGGCGCCGGGAATTTTCCGAGTCCGAGCGGGTAGGACGCATCCTAGGGCAAAGCCTCTCCCCTCTCCCCGTGCTGTTCTCTTTCCCGTACTGAATAAACTTCCGCCTCAGAGGGGCTGTCGCAGCCGCGGGTCGGGAGAGGCCGGGCATCGAACTCAGGCCCTCGTGGGGGGGGGTCTTTCTCTTAGAGTGAATGTGGAAACAGCTCTCACAAGATAAAGTAGGGCCTCGCTGAGTCTCCTGGGGGAGCGATGCCATTGCAGGATCGCGCTGGAAGCTGCAGCCAAGCGGCCAAACGCGGGCTGCAGGGGCTGAGCAGCAGCAGCGCCCACCTCTAAAAGTAGCAAGGAGCCAGCTTCAAAACCTCTAGTGCGGTTGCCCCCTAGGGCAGCCGACTGAGCTAGCACGGGCCGGTCCGTTCCCAGCGCTGTAGGGAGCACGGCATTCTCAGGAGGCGGCTCTCCTCCCTGGATCCGGGATCCGCTCGCGCCCCGCTCAGCCTCTGGCCTTCAGGCGGTAGAGGGCCGCCTACGCCTGTGTGCGAGCCGGCGTCCGCGTGCGCAGCCGCTGCCCTGCTGGAACTGTGCCGTCCCGCTGTGGCCCGCGGCTCTGCTAGGCGGTGGATGCTGCTGCTACGCTCTCCACGGGTGCAGCGAGGAAGGGGGCGGGGAGAAGCCCTGGCACATGCTAGGGTCGCCGTAGGTGGCAGCGGCCGGCGCATGCGCGCCCTCTCCCAGAAGCCAGGAACGCCGAGGGGCGCGCGCCCCCATTCGCGCGCGCGCGCCGGCGCTGGCCGAGGCTTCCCCGCCTGCGCTCGTTGTCAGAGCCGCTCCGGCGCGTGCGCGCGTTATCTCCGGCCGACCGGAGGAGCTGGTTCCCTCTGCTCCAGCCCCCGTCCCCATCCCGCCCCCTCCTCCCGGCCCCAGCAGACTCGTCCCTTTTTCTCCCCGCGGAATGGGGCCGGCACTACTTGGGGTCGCGCGCCCTGGACCCGGCTCGCTCTCGGTCTCGCGCTGTCAGCAACTGCCCGGCTCGCGCCGCCTCGCGCTCTGCCTCAGTCAGTGGCGCCGAAGGCTCCGTTAAGCGGCGGCGGCGGTTCCTGTTTCCGTTTCTTCCTCTCCGTTCAGTCGGGAGTAGCATCCTCCACCCAGCCACCCTTCCCACTCCCCCAGCGTGGGGCAGCTGCAGCTGAGGGCTGTGGCTTTGGCAGCTGCGACGGGGAACGGCGAAGACCGCCTCTGCTCCCGCCTCGGGTAAGGGGGCGTTTTGGGAGCCGGGCCCCGCGCGCCTCGGGGTCTTGGGCTGGGCTGCGCGCGGGATCTGAGGAGGCTCCGCGGCTGTCCCTGCTCGTTTCCCCAGGCGACTCCCGGGCCTGTTGCTGCAACTGCTGCCGGTTAACCAGCGGCTCTCGGAAAAGTGGGGAGGGAGCCCCCGGGACGCTCTGGCGGATGCCTTGGCGCAGCCCCGGGGGCGCGGGCAGAGGGTGAGGGGCGCCTGCCTCTCCAGCCGGGACGCGGAGCTGCGGCGCCGCTGCCCTCGGCGTCGCGCATCCTTGCCTAGGGCAGGGGCCAAAACCTAGAGGAGGAGAAGGGATGGGGGCGGGGGTGGGATGTGTTCGTCGTCTCCCCTCCACACCTATCTTACCTTCGCCAGCAGCTCGGTCTCTGGAGTCGCGGTCTGTGGGGAGGAAGATGCCTGTGCGTTATGGGCTCTCTCTGAGTGCTGCTTGGGTTAGAAAGCAGGGAGTGGACCCGCACAAAGATCCGCGAGGGACCGTGCTGGGCAGTTAAAGGCTTGAGTGCAGCTGTACTCCCTTTTGATGTGCAAATGACGAGCTGGCGGCTTTTGAGTGTCTAAACTTATTTGGGAAGGTTAAATGAGTCCATATTTATCCGTTTTCGGAGGTTTGTCCTGCAGGATTGAGTGGGTTGTAGGGTGCAGCACCTGTTCTTTCTTCACAGTGGGGATTGCAATCTTCAGAGACGCAGTGTATTTCTTAAGTTAAGTGGCAGTGTCATGCTTAGGGTTTGTCCCTGATGAGCTTTTATTTTAGCGTTTTGCAGTATAATATAGATTGAGGCCTTGGTTAAAGGCACGGAGAGGTGGTGGTTTTTTCCTTCCTGTGTTTGAATTATTTACAGTTTATTTAAACCCACGCAGGAAGGTGGACCCAGAAAAGCCAAATTCTCCAGTAGATAACCCCAAATTTCAAGGTTTTGCGGAACAAATTCAACACAACTTTTGTGTCAGTTTAGAGTTAAACGCATCAGAAGTAACTGACTTAACTGACTTGCCTCTATGAAAACTGTTGGCAGGTTTCATTATAGTTTTTTTTTCTTGCTATTCCTGCGGTTAGGTGAATATTTATTTTCTTGATTAAATTTACATTCCATGTTTTATGGCTAATTCTTTAAATAGGTACATCATATATAAAGTATTTTAGGAGAGAAATTACTATTTAACCACTACAGTATATCAGATATATAAGAAATAATGGAGTTGTAGTCTCTGCTCTTTAAAATAGCTGTAAAAACATCTTAAAACCCTATGCCAAATAATAAGGCCCTGTACATTGCTGTCCTTGGGAAATCTGCTATGTGTATAGAAAATCTTAATTACTTGATTTATAAATATAAATACTACAGTAGTAGTGAGAAGGTGGGAATTCAAGCATTTGTAATTGTGATTTTACAGGTTCATTGTGTAAAAAATGCCGGGAGTTAGAGATGAATAGGCTATAAGGAACATACAAAGGTAGTTCCAAGACATGGATTGTCTTTTTGCTGCTTTATAAATTGAGAATTCTGTTTGAATTGAAGAGCTGAACAGCTGGAATGAAACTTGCATGGATTGCAGAAACAGATGCAAAAATGTATCTTTGGTCAAGTTGTGAATTAACTTGAAGAGTATGTTTAATAGGATAGTGATTCAAAATAATTTCCATAAAATATGGCATTATATACGTTATATTTTGAGGATATTTTTGAATTTAACTAGAAAGTCACCTGAAGTTGTTTTCCTACAAATCAGTTCTGTTTAAGATGTATAGAACTGAGAAAAAACAACAACAGTAATTCTGATTACATCCTGCATTGTTTTGTTGCAAATTCTTACCAGTTATTTTGACGAAATTGAAGTGTCCTTAAAAGTGGTGAATCTTAAAATTTGCTAGTGAATTGGAAAAACTTGTTACTTATTATTATTTTTTAAAATGCAGTTATATTAGTACATTGGTCTGGAGGGGGAGCTAGTGCCAAAGCAAAGTATAGCTTAATAGCTGTTTGAACTTTTAAAACACCTAAAACCAGATTTTTATGACCAAGAGGAACATACATTTTTAATTAAAAGAGTAAGACATTAATGTGGGCATATATATGTACATAGTTATTTGTGGAGTGAATATATTGTGTATTACAAATTAGTTAAAAAAATATTTTCATGAGCCGTAATAATGGAAAGCTGAGTGCTGAAAGATTTATTGGATTTCTCACTTAAAAATCTCTAAAATGTATCCCCAAACTTAGAGTATGTTATGGTATTTTCTTAACCTTCTTATGCTGTTCATCAGAAGAGAAGGCATGTATTCTTGACCCATTGTGCATGTTGTGTGTTCTTAAATTTTGTTTTTATAATAGCTATAATCCTAAAATTTCAAAAACAAAGCTTTAAGTAGAATCTTATGTGGGCGAAGGTACTAATTGTGTGGTAAGCTAGGTATTTATCAAAAGTAGATATAATTCCTTTTTTTTTTTAAGTAGAGATAACTCCAATAAAAAAAATGGACCTTTTAGATATCTGGAGAACAGTATCCCCAGGTCGCTTAACCCTTATCTCCTGCAATATAATGCAGTGAGTACAGCTGATCTACCAAATTGAATGTGTGCCTTTGAATATGAAGCAGTTGTTTTGTGGCCTGTGTCATTTCATTTAGATTTCTAAACTGTAATATATTAGGTATGTTAATTTACTTCTGACCATTCACGTATTCTTTAAATCCAAGCATAGAAACTGATAATTATATGTATATTAAAATCATTGGAATATTAGTTTTTTTGCAGATAGCATTTGGGCTGTTTGTTATCAATAGCTCTTCATTATGTAAATAGAATCTTAAGGCTGATAAAGTAAGTAGACTCTTCCATTTCATTAATGGTTATTTTTGATTTATGATAATCTGCATTTAATAAATCTCTTGATTTAGTTAAATGGTGGATACATCATTTCATATTATAGCACATTGATAAATGTAAAAGAGAAGTTTTTACAATCATGAGAGTAAATACCTTAAAAAAACTTGAGTAGTTACTTTACTAAACATAAAACTAAGATTTTAAACAACTCTGAAACTAAAAGTATTACTGTTATGCTACCTTTTTTTTTTCCCCCAAAGAGATGGGATCTTGCTATTTTGTCCAGGTTGACTGTGAACTCCTGGGCTCAAGCAGTTCTCCTGCCTCAGCCTCTTGAGTAGCTGGGACTATAGGCATGTGCTACCACATCCAGCTTTATTATAGTTTCTGTACGCTGCATCGATACTGCTTCTGTTGATCCTTTTCAAAGGAGATATCAACTTCTGGTCTTCAACAGTAGTGTAGCATCCTCTTATTGATTCTCTGGCTTATATTTCACTACCATATAGTATAGAGTTTCTTTCTTGGAGTTTGAATTGTTTTTACATTGTAGCTTGTTATAGTGAAACAATTAAACATATTTAAAAGTAAAAGATATTTACAACTGATTTTTAAAGAACCTTTAAAAAAATCCCCAACAGAAGAATATTATATAGGGATATGTAGATTTAAGATTTTATTTTCTTTAATTTTTTTTTTTTTTTTTTTTTGAGATTGGGGTGGGGGTTTGTCTCACTATGTTGCCCAGGCTAGAGTGCGTTGGTGTGATCACGGCTCACTGCAACCTTGACCTCGCTGGTTCAAGCCATTCTCCCACCTTAGCCCCTGGAGTAGCTGGGACTATGGGTGCATGCCACCATGCCTGGCTAATTATTTTTTATTATTTGTAGAGATAAGACCTTGGTATGTTACCCAGGTTTGTCTTTAACTCCTGGGGTCAAGTAATCCTCACACCTTGGCCTCCCAAAATGCTGGGATTACAGGTGTGAGTCACTGTACCCGGCTCCTTTATTTTATCAAAAAGATTTTTTTTTTTTTTAAGTTTAAAAGAGACAGGGTCTTGCCATGTTGTCCAGGCTGGTCTCGAACTGGCCTCAAGTGATCATCCCACCTTGGCCTCCCACAGGCGTGAGCTACCATGCTTGGTCATAAGATTTTTAAAAAATTGATTAGTTTCAAATCCCAACTTTCTCTTCTCATTCTAATCTCCTGTCATTATTTCCTTTCCCCAGCTACCCACCATCATCCAACAGTCTTCCATTTGGAATAATGGGAAATCAAACCAATAAAATTAACCTTACCACCCACCAGGCAAAGGTTTTTCTTAATATCTACAATATTCTGAACATAAACCCCATATAAACTTTATATGATACTACACATTTTCCTTTTAATGGAGGAAGAGCAAACAGGACCTATGAATTATGCCATATTTGTCAATATAAGGGTTACTTTTGTACTCTTACTGAAAGCAGAGTTATAGGGCAAATTTCATTTTAAATTTTCATACCCATCTGCTTAAAAAAAATATCTCTTTGTGGTAGTCTTTTTTTTGGTCAGAAAATGACAATGTGAAGGAGAAATATGTTTTGAATTTATAAATCTTCTTTTAATTCACAAATTATACCAAATATAAGGGTAGTGCTAATGTGGTTCAAATTTTGCCTTTGCTATTCTGCCTTTTTTTCTGTAGTCATTCTGTAGTATAACTTGTTCATCGAAGCACTGGAATAAAAGAAAAACTTTTAAAGATCACTACTGAAATGCTCACTGTATTTGTTGTATTTTATAACTTGGATTTTAAAGTTTATTTTCCATAAACCAAATAAATATGAAAACGAACTTGAAAGATTTTGTTACAGCCTTGATGACTGGTCAGTATAAATAAAGTTCACATTATAAAGTAATAAAACATTGGTATTACTCTTAGATGGAAATGGAAAATTAAGCTAATGTTTACTTTAGAATCTGTGTAATGAGTTTATATCATGTAGCGATGAGGCACATGAAAAAAGTTAGAATTAGTTTTTCTAATGAATAAACTTCATGATATAAACTTGAAAGTGCGTAAATGCTGTAACTTTCTGATTGTAAACTTGAACAAAAGTAAAATGAAAATGGGAGAGACCTGTTAATTACCTTAAACATATAACTAAAATGAACCTGTATATCTGTCTAAGTCTTATTTGATAAAGACTTTCAATGCACAATGAATGAGTTTTAAATTTTATCAATGTTGTGACTGATTTTCTATAATATCCCTTAAATGAGTTATCAAATTCTAATAATATTTAGAACCAGAATAAATTTACTTAGAGTATAAACAATATTTACAAACGATCAAAACTATAATAAAAGCATTGCAATGTTATTTAATGACTTAAGTCAACATTCCATAAGTTAATCTAAATAATCATTTTTATAATTGTTTAATACAATAATACAATTGATAGTAATATCTTAATTAGTGGTAAAGTGGACAAATATAATTTGTAGATTCTGTGTTGTCTGGGACCTTGAGGCAGTCAGTGAAGAGGAGGAGATAGAGAGAGAGAGGAGCGTACTGGTTGATGAGCTTGCCTTATTTGGAGATGAAGGAGATTTATTCAGTTCTTTTCTTTCCCTCCTTTTTTCTCCTTGTTTGTCATCCTCTTCTAGCAATGGTAAGAAATGAGGGAATTGACCATCTTTACAGTATCCTTTTTTCTTAGAGTTCATAGAACATTTCCAGGTAAAACATTAGTTTTTATGTTATAATAGGTTTATTATAATGATTTCATTTCCTTTTGAGGTGGTAGGCGAGAGACTAGAAGAACTTCAGTTGCATAGCGTTTAGTATTTATTAAAAATGATTTTATAGGCCAGGTGTGGTGGCTCATGCCTGTAATCCCAGCACTTTGGGAGGCTGAGGCGGGTGGATCACCTGAGGTCAGGAGTTGGAGACCAGCCTGACCAACATGGAGAAACCTGGTCTCTACTAAAAATACAAAATTAGCCGGGCGTGGTGGTATATGCCTGTAATCCTAGCTACTCGGGAGGCTGAGGCAGGAGAATCACTTGAACCCGGGAGGTGGAGGTTGCGGTGAGCCGAGATCGTGCCATTGCACTCCAGTCTGGATAAGAAGAGTGAAACTCCGTCTCAAAAAACAAAACAAAACCAAATTCTAACCTTCATGTGCTTCTTACTATAAATTATGTGCCTCTTACTATAAAAAAAATATAAAGCATGTGCCTCTTAGTATAAAAAAAAATTGTGTTCATTGAAGAGAACTAACGTATTAAACTAAAAATGAGACACAGTGTTCTCCACTCATGAGAGTGCTGTTAGCAGGTTTAAGACAGTTACTGTGAGTTCACAAGGTGAAAGTGTGTGTGATAATTAGGGCCTAATCAATTGGGATCTGACTTACTCAATTTCTCCAGTACATGGAATTGTACTGGCACTTGAAGGAGAAAATATATAATAGAAGTCGTATTAGTTTTTATGTCTCGAGCTCTTTGAATAACTTTAATTCGTTCAGTTGCCAAATGTCAAAAGACTGTAATTTTGAGAAAGTTGATTCTTTACAATTAGAACTAAGCCAGCGTAAACAATTTGCTTTCTTTTATAAGTTTTAGGTTTTCTTTTGTCTTAGGAAGTTTAGTGAAACTCTAGGGGTTAGGCAGGTTGTAACTGAGATTCTTGAGGCCAAAAGATCCTGTCTTGTCCTTGGTAAACTGACCCCCTCAACAGCATGAGAAATGTAGGTTTACTGATAATCCTGATTGCTTCCTGACATAATTACAGACATCCAGCCCTGTATCAACTAAAATTCCGCTTGTTTTTAAGGTTCAAATATTAGAAGTATCTGCTTGATACCTCTCAGGTTGTCAAGTGTACATAGGATGAGAGATATGTTACTTTTAATTTGTAAGTAAACAAACAAACAATATTATGTTCTCAATGCTGAGTAAGCTGAAAAGATGTATACCTACTGAGGATACACCAAATAATGAACTAAAGAAACCTGGTAATGTGCAATTAGGAATAGTTCTTCTTAATAATAAAAAAAGATTAGTGTTTGGGTTATAATGGCATAGAGATGTAATGAAAGTAAAATTACCAAAGAAGTCTATTTTGGAGAAATTTGTGTCGGACTAGATAACAAACAAAAGAACACATCCTTTTTTTATTTTTATTTTTTATTTTATTTTAGAGATGGGGTCTTGCTTGTTGCCCAGGTTGGTGTCAAACTCCTAGACTCAAGTGATCTTCCTCGCTTGGCTTCGTAAAATGCTGGGATTACAGATGTGAGCCACCAAGCTTGGCCAGAACACATCCTCTATATGACTGTCTACAGAGGCTTACTTAGAATAGTACAGAAGTACCTAAAAGGAAATAATGATAAATAACTAAAATGTGTTAATAGGGATCATGTGTTCATTTCTGCATGTGTATTTGTATAGTACCTGTCATTTGCTGTTTCCGTGTGTAAATGCACAGTTGGAAAATAAGGTACCCAACTTTTGGAAATCATTCAGGGAAGTGCCTTTGAAGTTTAGAGAAAAGTTGGTTTCTTCATATTTTAGTGACACTTTTCAGCATATATAGTTCACCCTTGAACAGCACGGGGTTTGGGGCACAGACCCCCATCAAGCTGAAAATCCACATGTAACTTTTGACTCCTCAAAAATTTAATAAACTTACTATTGACTTCCAGCCTTACCGATGACATAGTCAACTAACACATTGTACCTTATATGTATTATATACTGTGTTCTTAAAGTAAGCTAAAGAAAAGAAAATGTTATTAAGAAAATCATAGACTGGGCATGGTGGCTCACACCTGTAATCCCAGCACTTTGGGAGGCCAAAGTGGGCGGATCTTGAGGTTAAGAGATTGAGACCTTCCTGGCTAACATGGTGAGACCCTGTCTCTACTAAAAATACAAAAATTACCTGGGCGTGATTGCATGTGCCTGTAGTCTCAGCTACTAGGGAGGCTGAGGCAGGAGAGTTGCTTGAACCCAGAAGGTGGAGGTTGCAGTGAGCCAAGGTTGCACCACTGCACTCCAGCCTGGTGACAGAGTGAGACTCCATCTCAGAAAAAAAAAAAAAATCATAAGAAAGAGAGAGTATATTTACCGTTCATTAAGTGGAAGTGGATCATCACGAAGGTCTTTATCCTCATTGTCTACACATTGAGTAGGCTGAGGAGGAGAAGGAAGCAGAGGAATTGCTCTTGTTGGTCTCAGCATGGTAGAGGTGGAAGGGGGAAGGAGAGGCGGGAGAGGCAGGCACACATGGTATAACTTCATGGCAATACGTCATACTTCTGTCTTTTTTGCTTTTCATTTCTCTAAAACATTTCCATATGGTACCAATCCTTCTTCCACCATTTGCTTTAGTTTCAGTGCCCATATCAGAGAAGGGTTCATGTCATGAACAGTCAAAAGCATTCTTGAACAATCAGATAATCTTCTACCAGACTGTCTAATGTCATTTTGTTTTCTGGCATTCCTTCTGCATCACCTGGTACTGGATTGGAAGCACTCATCGAATCATCTTTTTAAATTCCTCTTGTGTGGTGTCTATTTCTTGAATTTCTCCAAGATTTGTATCTTGAAACCCTTTAACCCAGTTTTTTTTTTTTTTTTTTTTTTTTTTTTGCCACATCCACAGTCTTTTTCATGATTTCCTTGATTGGCCCTGTGACAAATCCTGTGAAGTCATGCACAACATCTGGACACAGTCTTCTCCAGCAGGAATTTATTATTTCAGGCTTGATGGCTTTCATGGCTTTTTCCATAACAATGATGGCTTCTTCAGTGGTGTAATCCTTCCAGACTTTCATGACGTCTCTTTATTGGCATTCTCTTTCATAGAGTTGACAGTACTTTCTGTAGTGTACTGTGTCCAGTGGTCCTCATGAACCCCTGATTTAGAAGCTGAATTAGGAACATTGTGTTTGGGGGCAAGTAGACTACTTCAGCACCTTTGGTGTTGAACTCATGGGGATCCGGGTGGCCAGGGGTATTGTTCAATAATAAAAGAATGTACAGGTAAGATACTTCCTGACTTCAGGGACAAAGCGTCAATGGAACCAATCTAGAAAAAGGGTTCTCATTGCCCAGGCCTTTTTGTTGCATTACCAAAAGACTGGGAACTGGTGTTTATCTTTTCCCTTCAAGGCTTGGGAGTTTGTAGCATTATAGATAAGGGCAGTCCTGATCATAAACCCCACTGCATTTTCACAAAACAGTAGAGTTAGCCCATCCCTTCCTGCCTTAAATACTGGTGCTTTTTCTCTTCCTTACTAGTGAATGTTTTTTATGGCATTGTTTTCCAGAATAGGGCACTTTTATCTGCATTAAAAACTTGTTTAGGTGGATATTCTTTCTCCATATTTCTTTTTTTTTTTTAAGAGATGGGGTCTTGCTCTGTCGCCCAGGCTGACATGCAAATGGCATGATCATAGCTCACCGCGGCCTCAAACTCCTGGACTTAGGCAGTGCTCCTGCCTCAGCCTCCTGAATAGCTAGGATGCAGGTGTGCACCACTGTGCCTGGCTAATTTTTAAATATTTTTTATTTTTTTGTAGAGACAGGGTCTCACTGTGTTGCCCACTCTGGTCTTAAACTCCTGGCCTCAGGTGATCCTCCCACCCGGGCCTTCCAAAGTGCTGGGATTACAGGTGTGAGCCATTATACCCTCCCCCAGCTAATTAAAAAAATATTTTTTGCCGGGCGCGGTGGCTCAAGCCTGTAATCCCAGCACTTTGGGAGGCCGAGACGGGCGGATCACGAGGTCAGGAGATCAAGACCATCCTGGC
>NW_016810602.1:1178921-1259155 GCF_001698545.2 Rhinopithecus bieti | reverse complement strand
TATTTTTTGTAGAGGCAGGGTCTCGCTGTGTTGCTCAGGCTGGTCTTGAACTCCTGGCCTCAAACGATCCTCCTGCCTCATCCTCCCAAAGTGCTGGGATTACAGGAATGAGCCACTGCACCCGGCCTCCTCAGTGATTTTCTTTCTTTTTTTTTGAGACTGGGTCTTGCTTTGTCGCCCAAGCTGGACTGCAGTGGTAAGATCTTGGCTCACTGCAACCTCCGCCTCCCGAGTTCAAGTGATTCTTCTGCCTCAACCTCCTGAGTAGCTGGGACTACAGGTGTGCACCACCACGCCTGGCTAATTTTTGTATTTTCTGTAGAGGTGGTGTTTCCCTATATTGGCCAGGGTGGTCTCAAACTCCTGACCTCGTGATCTGCCCACCTCTGCCTCCCAAAGTGAATGATTTTCTTAATGGCATCTGGAAAGTCGTCTGCTGCCTCTTGGTTGGCAGAAGCTGCTTCTCCTGTTATTGTGATGTTTCTAAAGCCAAACCCCTTTCTAAAATTATCAAGCCATCCTTGGCTGGCATTATATTCTTCAGCTTTAGAGCCTTCACCTTCCACTTGTTTTAAGTTGTTGTATAATGACTGCTTTTTCTTGAAACTTACTAAAGTTTATAGGGATGCCTTTCTTTATAGCAATCCTGTACCCCTTATAAAAGCTACATTTTCCATATGAGATAAAAAAAAAAATTCACAAAACATGCACGATTTTTGCATCTGCTGGTGTACCTTTAGCAATGGCTTCATGAATTCTTTTTTTACAATGGCCCTTAAGCTGGATTTATTTATCTTGAAGTGGCTGGCGGGCAATTGCAGCTGCAGACCTCAATCTACAGTACGTATCAAGCAAGTCAACTTTTTCTTGTAATGCCATGATTTTTCTCTGCTTCTTGGGAGCACTTCCGGCCTCACTAGTGGCACTTACGTGTCATTCAAGGTTTATAGTAGAGGTTTATAGTATCGTACTAAACATGAAGAAACTGCGAGAGATCACTTTTTACTGGAATATACAATTTATCGGAAAGATAAACTGCTTGCTTGGAGATGATTAATGTCACATGGTACTTTAAGCAAATATTCACACTTGAGCTCACCTCATTAACAGGAGGTGGCTACAAAATTATTTCAGTAGTACAGGGTGTAGTACAGTTAAATTTATGTAGTTATGATTTTAGTTATGATTTAATACTGTATCTTTGCTATTTTGAGACATGGTTTCTCTCAGTTTCAAATGGCACCATGTATGGCTAAGTGTGTGGTATAAGTTGGGACAATTTTTAACTTTTTATAATAGATTTGTATCTATTTTGTAGTAGTAAATGATAAAATAGACTGGTATCTACATATATTTTAAGCACTCATGGCATACCTCTTTCTTTTTTTCTTTTTTTTGATGAAGTCTCATTCTGTGACCCAGGCTGGAATGCAGTGGCATGATCTTGGCTCACTGCAACCTCCATCTCCGGTGTTCAGGTTATTCTCCTATCTCAGCCTCCCATCTTTTTCTTTTTTTGACCCAGGGTCTCACTCTGTCACTCAGGCTGGAATGTTGTGATTAAGTCATAGCTCACTGCAACCTCTGCCTCCTGACTCAAGCGATTCTCCCATTTCAGCCTCCCGAGTAGCTGGGACTGCAGGTGCATGCTACCACACCTGACTCATTTTTGTATTTTTTGTAGAGACGGGGTTTTGCCATGTTGCCCTTGCCCAGGGTGGTTTCGAACACCAGTGCTCGTGATCCTCCTGCCTCGACCTCCCAGAGTGCTGGGATTACAGGTGTGAACCACTGCACATGATCTACTTTTTTGATATTTCTAGGTTATATGGTTCATCTATGAATTTTTTCAAATTGTCACAAACTTCCCCCAAATTTATCAGTATGTTTATTGAAAAACATTAGCATATGAGTGGACCCTCACAGTTCAAACCTGTGTTGTTCAAATTTTAAGCCCTGAGAGCTCTAAGAGTTTAGAGCTAAAAAAGATTAGAGTTTCTTTTTTTTTTTTTTGAGACGGAGTTTCACTCTTGTTGCTCAGGCTGGGGTGCAATGGCACGATCTCGGCTCACCACAACCTCCGCCTCCTAGGTTCAAGCGATTCTCCTGCCTCAGTCCCCCGAGTAGCTGGGATTACAGGCATGCACCACCACACTCGGCTAATTTTTTTTGTGTTTTTAGTAGAGATGGGGTTTCTTCATGTTGGTCAGCCTAGTCTTGAACTCCCGATGTCAGGTGATCTGCCCGCCTCGGCCTCCCAAAGTGCTGCAAATAAAAATTGTGTATATTTAAGGCATACAACTTGATGTTTTGGTATATGTATAGATTGTGAAATGTTTACCACAATCATGCTAGTTAACACATCCATCACCTCACATAGTTTTTTTTTTTGTGTGTGTGTGGTGAGAACATTTAAAATCTACTTTCTGGCTGGGTGCGGTAGCTCATGCCTATAATCCCAACACTTTGGGAGGTCGAGGCGGACGGATCACGAGGTCAGGAGTTTGAGACCAGCCTGGCCAACATAGTGAAACTCTGTCTCTGCTAAGAATACAAAAAATCAGCTGGGTGTGGTGGTGGGCCCCTGTAATCCCAGGTATTTGGGAGGCTGAGGCAGGAGAATTGCTTGAACCTGAAAGACGGAGGTTGCAGTGAGCTGAGATCACGCCGCTGCACTCCAGCCTGGGTGACAGTGCAAGACTCTGTCTCAAAAAAAAAAATAAAAAACTACTTTCTTAGCAGATTTAATGTGTACAGTAAGTATTACTAACTGTAGTCACTATGCTGTACATTAGATCTCTAGAACTTACTCATTCTGAATAACCCTTTGGCCAACATCTCCCCATTTCCTCCTAACCCCAGCCCTTGGCAACCACCATTCTGTTCTCTGCTTCTATGAGTTCACCTTTTTTAGATTCTATATATAAGTAAGATCATGTAGTACGTGTATTTGTCTTTTTCTGCCAGTCCTGTTTTACTTAGCATAATGTCCTTTGGGTTCATCCATGTTATTTGCAGATAACAGTGTAAAGGGGAGGCAAACTTTACCTTCACCTTTTTAAAGTTTTTTTTTTTTTTGGCTTGGCCTCATAATTAAATTAACATAAGGTAGATTATCAGGAGAAAAGCACACAAATTTATTCAATATAAGTTTTGTGTGGCACAGGAATCCTCATAAGGAAACAAAGACCCAAAGATACAGTTAGAATTGAATACTTACATACTGAATTGGACAAAGGGTAGTAACTTATGAAAAATAAACTGGATTATATGGGGAGGCTTAAAAGATAGAAGTTATTTTAACAAAGTCTGTATGGAATTCTCTTGGTCTCCATATCCCGTCCTTGATGATAAAAATGTTGCTTTCCTTTTAGGTTAAGGAGGACATCTTTCACGTGGGAATTTCGTCTGCTTTTAAGAAATAGAAGGAAGGTCAGAGTGATCTTACACCTGCTGTTTTTCAGAAGCCTTTGACTCAAAATAGTCAATATGTCAGAATGGCGTGTTTAAACTCCAACAGGATTGTCTTACTTTTTAAAAACTGAATGTGAATCCTGTGTGTATATGCATGCACACACACATGCACACATAACACATTTTCTTTCTTTTTTTGTTGAGACAGAGTCTCGGTCTGTCGTCCAGGCTGGAGTGCATGGCGTGACCTCAGCTCTCTGCAAACTCTGCCTCCCGGATTCAGGCCATTCTCCTGCCTCAGCCTCCTGAGTAGCTGGGACTACAGGTGCCCGCCACCACGCCCGGCTAATTTTGTTTTTATATTTTTAGTAGAGACGGGGTTTCACCGTGTTAGCCAGGATGGTCTCAATTTCCTGACCTCGTGATCCTCCCGCCTTGGCCTCCCAAAGTGTTGAGGTTACAGGTGTGAGCCACCGCACCTGGCCTACATAATACATTTTCTTTACGCGTTTATCCATTGGTGGACACTTACGGTGACTCCATATCTTATGTATATGAATAATGCTTTCACGAACATTGGAGTGCAGATACCTCCTTGACATACTGATTTCATTTCCTTTGGATGTATACCCAGAAGTGGAATTACTGGAGCATATGGTAGTTCTATTTTTAATATTTTGAGGAATCTTCACACTATTCTCTTATAATGGCTGTCCCGATTTACATTCCCACTAACAGTGTACAAGATTCCCTTTTCTCCACGTCCTCATCAATACTTATCTTTTGTCTTTATGTGAATAGCCATTTTAACAGGTGTGAGGTGATATAAAATTGTGGTTTTGATTTGCATTTTTGTGATGGTTAATCAGTATTTTTTCATATACCTGTTGGCCATTTATATGTCTTCTTATGAGAAATGTCTGTTTAGGTCTGTAGCCCATTTTTTACTTGCATTATTTGTTTTCTTGCTATTGGGTTGAGTTCCTTATATACCGAATTCCTTCTTAGTAAAATAGCATTATTGAGGTATAATTTATATACCATAACATTCATAGTTCAAGTTTTAGTAAATTTATACAGTTGTGCAACAATTATCACAATCCAGTTTTAGAAAACTTTCATCTTTCAAAAGCTCATTCTTGTCCATTTGCAGTCACTCCCTACACCTATCCCCAGCCCCAGGCAACCACTGATCTGATTTTTGTCTCCATAGTTTTGCCATTTCTTGATTTTTAATATTAATGGAATCATACAATATGTAGTCTTTTGTGTACTCTTTTTATTTAGCATAATTCTGGTTAGTAATGGGAATAAATGGATAAAGTACAAAAACTTTGAACTTGTAATCAGGAGACTTGGATACTAGTGTTGGCTCTGCCACCAAATATATAAACATGGGTTAACCACTTGTCCCCTCTCGGCCTCTGCTTTTTTCCTCCATAAAATGAATTATTTTGACTTTCTTATATCCCACTTTTCACAGCTGGGTAGACATTCACTGACCTTTTCTTCAAAGATACATTGACTTTTCCTCTTAAATGTAGCCACGGTGTGTGTGTGTGTTTTTCTGGATCAAAAAAATGAGGCTTATGTCAACTGTGGTCTCAGTGTCTCTTCAGAATTCTTATGTTGAGACCTAACCTTCATTTTGATGGTTTTATGAGATGGGGCTTTTAGGAGGTACTTAGGTCATGAGGGCAGAGCTCTCAGGAATGGGATTAGTGCCTTTATTATTAAAGAGGCCTGAGGGAGCTTGAATCCCTACTTCCTGCCATGTGATGACTCAGTGAGAAGATGCCATCTATGAAGGAGAGTGAGCCCTCACCAGACACCAAATCTTGATCTTGCACTTCCTAGCTTCCAGAACTGTAAGCAATAAATTTCCATCATTTATAAGTTACCCAGTCTAAGGTATTTTGTTATAGCAGCCCAAACAGACTAAGACATGGTCTAATGGATGATTCAGCAATGAACAAATTTGGGATTGTCTGGAAGAATCAAGATGGATGATTAAACATTTTCTTGGGCATTTCTTAGTTCATGCATACAACTCTGAGGGTGATGATAATCTTAAATGCTGAGTTAATTTAAAGATTTTTGAAGAGAACAAAGCCAGTTGAATAATTCTGTGAGGTAGAGCTTCAAAAGTGATTGAAACTTGTTATGAAGAGAGGTACAAGACTATGCTGCTTGCTGCTTTAGTTTTTTGTTTTGGGAGTAGAAAGTGGGGTGGAACAATTTTAGTGAAGTTTGTGCCAAGCCGCACTCAAGATAGTCAAGTGGGATTAGATTGTTTTTCAAGAAGAACAAAAGGAAGTGCATGACTATCATTGGGAAGATTGTCTTAGAGGCAAAGCTGACAGGTAACATTCAGGTTATAAACTAGGAAAACGGTACATGTATAGAGGATTTAAAAAACAGGAGTGTACACATGTATATGTGTGTGTTTATAACAGGGGTAGACAACTGACTGAGTAGGCTGGTGTCGGGTATATGCTAAAAGAGGAATGTTCATTTTCAGTATAGTATAAAAAAAGAGAATTGAATCACAACTGCCTAAATTTAAAAATCAGTTTTGTAACTGCTTTCAAATAATCAATAATTTGACTTTTAGGAACCTTCAAGGCTTGTTATTTTACCTACAGTAGTAGGAAGTATGGCTAAGTATGGCTATTAAATGACTGAACCTTATTTTTACCCAACATGCTAGAGCATATGAGTGATAACCCACAGAGCAGACACTGGAGGAGGGGAATGTAGCTATAATGTAGCTATAAATATATTTTAATGATGGTGTCATTACAACAGCATAAGAAAATTTGTTTCATGTTTTAGAGTCACAGTTTTTATTCAAAAGTAGCATTTCTAGTGTAGGTAAACCACTTTTTGATAATAAGGAATATCTTCAAATCAAAACTATGTTTATTATATGAAGATTTGTCATTTCTGACAATATTATAAACATTATATTAAGACTTTAAAGCAGGCCAGGCGAGGTGCCTCATGCCTGTAATCCCAGCACTTTGGAGGCTGAGATGGGAGGATTGCTTGAGCCCAGGAATTTGAGATCAGCCTGGGCAATGTGGTGAGACCCCATCTTTACAAAAAATTGAAAAAATAGCCGGGTGTGGTGGTGTGTGCCTGTAGGCCCAGCTGTTTGTGAGGCTGAGATGGGAGGATGACTTGAGCACAGGAGGTCAAGGCTACAGGTAAGCTGAGCTTGCACCACTGTGTTCCAGCCTGGGTAATAGAGTGAGACTGTCTCAAAAAAAAAAAAAGAAAAAAGAAAAGACTTAAAAAAGACTTTAAAGCAGTTACAAAAGTTGAATCCCAAAGCTTTTTATGAAATGTCAGTGTCAGCATTATGGAAATAAATGTAGAGTTCTCCGAGGCGACTGTTTTTATCGCAAGAATTTTTTTTTTTTTTTTTTTTTTTTTGAGACAGAGTATCACTCTGTTGCCCAGGCTGGAGTGCAGCAGAGTCTATCCTTCTAGCTCAGCCTCCTGAGTAGCTAGCACTGTAGACACATACCACCACATCCAGCTAATTTTTTTTTTTGTTTGTTTTTTGTTTTTTTTTTTTTGTAGAGACAGGGTTTCTCTGTGTTGCCCAGGCTCGTCTCAAACTCTGAGCTCCAGCGACCTGCCCACTTCGGCCACCCAAAATGTTGAGATTACAGGTGTAAGCCACTGCACCAACCAAGAATGTTCTTTTGAAAATAGGTTATGCCATATTTATTTTAAAAGTCCCACTGAATTTTTAATACATATAAAATACCGAAATATGAGTTGTATAATTGGAAAAATGTCAAT
Source organism: Rhinopithecus bieti (assembly GCF_001698545.2). Lineage (NCBI taxonomy): Eukaryota > Metazoa > Chordata > Mammalia > Primates > Cercopithecidae > Rhinopithecus > Rhinopithecus bieti. The sequence continues at coordinate 1,251,928 of NW_016810602.1, read as the reverse complement.
GTAAATGAAAAGAGACACTTTATCTATTACTTCTGAAGCTTCAAAGTGTTAAAGATCATCTTTCATATTTTCCTGGGGAATTTTTATTTTTAGTTATAATAGTAAATGAGCAGCTGTCAGAAGATACAGCCATTTCTGGATTTAGAATTCCTATTCTTTATATAGTTCTCTTAAATACTTGTCTTTAAGAAAATAGACATTAAGGATTTCTTGAGTAATCAAATACTACTTTGATATTTGTACAGAGCATGAGAGCAAGACTAGAACCACATTAAAGCAGGAAGAATAAAAGTTTTGTAACATAGCAAAGAATAGATGGGGGTAATTTAAATGGAAAAGTAGACATACAGAACATCATTAGATGGGATATAGAAGGCTCTCTTTAAAAAAGGAATATCAGATCAAATAGACTGAAGAATTTGTATCCTTCTACAAGTTAAGTAAAAAATGAGATGAGCAATTAATGAGAAAATGTGCTCTAAAATACTTGGTAGCATTGATTGGCAATTCTTTCCCACTTCCTATAGGGGCTATTTCAGACCTTTTCTCTTTTTTTTTTTTTTTTTTTTTTTTTTTTTTTGAGACAGTTTCACTCTTGCTGCCCAGGCTGGAGTGCAATGGCTCGATCTTGGCTCACTGCAACCTCCCGCTCCTGGGTTCAAGTGATTCTCCTGCCTCAGCCTCTGGAGTGGCTGGGATTACAGGCATGCGCCACCACACCCCACTAATTTTATATATTTTTTTTAGTAGAGACGAGGTTTCTCCATGTTGGTCAGGCTGGTCTCGAACTCCCAACCTCAGGTGATCCACCCACCTTGGCCTCCTGAAGTGCTGGGATTATAAGCGTGAGTCACTGCGCCGGTCTTTTTTTTTTTTTTTTTTTTTTTAAATGAGACAGGGTCATGTTCTGTTGGCCAGACTAAGCGGAGTGGCACAATGCCAGCTCACTGCCCCCTCAACCTCCTAGGCTCAGGTGATCCTCCTGCCTTGACCTCTGAAGTAGCTAGGACTACAGGCATGCACCACCATGCCCGGCTTTTTTTTTTTGGTATTTTTTTTGTAGAGGCTGGGTTTTGCCATGTTGCCCGGGCTGGTCTTGAACACCTGGCCTCAAGTGATTTGCCTGCCTCAGCCTCTTAAGGTGTTGGGATTACAGGCGTGAGCCACCACTCTACTTCTTTCTAGGGCCTGATTCCAGTGTATTGCTCCCAGACTTTGTAGGTTCACTTACTTTTTTTTTTTTAATGTAAGAAGATCAAGACCATCCAACAGAAACTTCTTCAGCTTTGCTTTTCTTTCTCTCTAAATTGTGTAAGTTCTGTCTCCCCTTTGGTGTCAGGGATATACCCTTTAGGCTTTCATGGCTACCTGTTTTATCCCTTCTACTGTTAGAATGTATAGGACCATTAATTAACTCTTTTATCATTTTTATTTTAATCTTCCCTAACAACAATTTAACGGCTTAAACAAAAACCTTTCCTTATTTTTTCTTCTTTTACCTTTTTTTTTTAATATACTGTGCAGCAGGCCAAAGGAAAAAAAAATAATTTGTGTCTGTTGTTTCAATTTGGTTACCTTCTTTTTCACTAAAACTGTTCTTCTGAATTGCCAAATGGGGGCTCTTCAGTCTTGTTGCTTCAGATTTAACACTGTGTACCACTTTTCCTCCTCCCTTCTCCTTGTAACTTTGCTGTCCTCCTGGCTCATTTACAAAGTCAACTTATTTCTCAAATATTTGCCTTACATGTTTTTCATTCTCTAGATTCTGTTTTCTTGAAATGTTACCTGTTCTTTTGGCTTTAGTGAGAATCTCTTCCACGTGACCCCTATACTGTAAGTTTCTGAATGTCCGTTTCCAGCTGGAGATTGTCACCTAATTGTCATGCCATCATGCTTAATTCACTCAAATTTGAATTTTCTTTTCCTTTAAAATGTATTTTTTTCCTACTTTTCTTTTTTTAAAAAAATTATTGGCTTTTCCTTCCCATTATCCAAACTTGAATTGTGAATCATCTTTGTATTCCCCATCAGATTCATTTGCTTGTCAGACTGTCAGAGGTATGTGAACCAGAGCAATTCTATCTTAAACAGGAGCTGGGTAAAATGAGGCTAAACCCTACTGGACTGCATTCCCAGACAGTTAAGACATTCTAAGTCACAGGATGAGATAGCAGGTCGGCACAAAATAGAGGTCATAAAGACCTTGCAGCCTTAACAGGTTGCAGTTAAGGAGCCAACCAAAACCCACCAAAACCAAAATGGCAGTGAGAGTGACCTCTGGTCATCCTCACTACTACGCTTCCATCAGCGCCACTCCATGACAGTTTACAAATGCCATGGCAATGTCAGGAAGTTACCCTATATGCTCTAAAAATGGGAGACATAAATCATCCACCCCTTGTTTAGCATATCATTAAGAAATAGCCTTAAAAATAGGCAACCAATAGCCCCCGGGGCTGCTCTGCCCATGGAGTAGCCATTCTTTATGCCTTTACTTTCTTAATAAACTTGCTTTCACTTTGCACTATGGACTCACCCTGAATTCTTTCTTGTGTGAAATCCAAAAACCCTCTGTTGGGATCTGGATTGGGACCCTTTTCCTGTAACATATTTCTCTGTCCTATAACCTCTATCTGGCAACCACAGAAGAGACTATAGTGCAGAAACCCTCACCCAGCAGTTACCTTTGAGTAAGTGTTGGGACCCTGTAACAAAACTGCGACTTTTATCACTACAGTGTTTATCTCATTCATCTGCTTTTTTCTGTTTGATTTTTTTTTTAATAACAGTTTAGGTTCTCATTACCACTAACATATAAATATATAATTATAATTCGGTAATTGCTATGATACAGGGTGAGGTGGCAGAGGACGTTCTAGTAGGCTATGGTACATAGTGATGATTAGCTTAGCATCAAAAACAAGTAGGGGCATTCCAGGAAGACAAACTGAAGAATGGCTTATTAGAAGTGTGCTATGTGTTGTCAGCTTGTGAGACTTTTTCTTTAACCCTTACTGCAGTTGTATGCTTTTCCTATTTGCATATGCTATTGCCTTTCTTCAGATACTGATTAAAATTTATGAATGAGCATGCAAAGGCAGAATGACACAAAGTAACATATATCTTTATTACCTAGCTTTGAGTGAGCAGAGTGGTAAAATGTAAGGTAATGAAAAGTAAGCACTGCCTGCACTGAAGATTTAAAACCTGATATAATGTGCATTAAAACTGTCTTGAAGGTTTTCACTACTTGTAATGTAAATCTTCAGTAGGCAGCTGTTTTCAGTCTACTGTTATATGTGGCTTTATCTTTTATTTCTACCTCTATTTTTTTTCTCTCTCTCTCTCGCTGTGTTGCCCAGATTGGAATGTAGTGGCTATTCAGAGATGTGAATCATAGAGCACCGCAACCTCAAACTCCTGGCCTCAAGCTGTCCTCCTGCCTCAGCCTCCTGAGTAGCTAGGGCTAAAAATGTGTGCCACCAGGCCCAGCTATTTCTACCTCCTTCAAATATGTGTGATTGGGTAATATCTTGATATTAGTAGCCACTAATACTGAAAATAACTGAAGGCCACAGCAAGTAAAGAGATAATTTACTATTTTTGTTTCCTTAGAGAAGCCAAATATTTTGTGATTTTAAAATGGGAAGCATGAAAAACAACAATTCTAAATGGATTAAACAGAAAGGTGATATATTGGCTATGTAAATAGGAAGAATAGAGATGGAGAAGTCCACAGATCTGGGAACTTAGATGCTGTCTTCAGAGTATCCTAGCTTCATTTTATTTTTTCACCTGTTAGCCTCATTTTCTGCTTATGTTAGAAAGCTTCTTTCATGGCATGGATGCATGGCCTCAGACAGCTGAGAACTTAGTTTCCTAGGATGGCCTCTATCTAACAGGCTTATCTCTGGGCTAATCACTGTGGGGAATTGTCGTTGACATTAACATCAGAACCACATAAATGGGAGTAGTGTCAGTTCCCCAAAGGATAGATACTGTTAACCAAAGAAATAGGGAAAAGGAATTTGAAGTAGCAAAAACAATGTAAAGTCATTACAGAGGCAGAAAAAAGAAGAGGGAATAGTAGATGCAGTGAAAGAGAAATACTTACATGAGAGAGAGAAGCAGGGAAAGGGAAGGGAACTAGAATTTAAGAATTCTAAACTAAGAATTTACTGTATGTTAAGCCTGTGTTAAGCATTTTACATTTTATCTTTACAGCTCAGTGGAGGCAGTTGTATTATCTCCAGAGGATAACCGTTTCTAGATCTGGTAGTGAAAAGCCCCTCCCTTTTTTTTCTTTTTTTTTCCCCAATTTGGAATATTTCCTTTATTTTTTATACAACTTTTTTCATTTTTAAATTGTGCATTAATACATTGAAATTCACACTTTGTGATACACAGTTCTATGGATTTTGGCAAATGCATAGAATATGTATCTATCCTCATAATTAAAACACAGAACTTCTGCTGCCCCTTTGTAGTTAACCTCTCCCCCTGAGTTCATCTCCTTGGAAAACACTGATCTATTTTCTGTGGCTACTGTTTTACTTTTCCAGAATGTCATACACAGTTGTCCCTTCTTATCTGAGATTAGTTCCAAAACCCCTTCAGATACTAAAATTCACAGATGCTCAGGTCTGTTATGTAAAATGACCTAGTGTTTACATATACACACACATCCTCCTGGTACTCTAATCATCTCTAAATATAATACCTTATACAGTATAAATACTATGTACATCGTTGTTATATTGTTTATTTGTATTTTTTTGTTGTATTTTGTTTTTACTACAATATTTTCTATCCATATTGGTTGAATTCTCAGATATGGAACTAGTGGATATGGAGGGCCAACCATAAGTGACATTGTGGTTATATAGACTTTTGGATCAGCCTCTTATACTTAGAAAATTCATTGAGATTCATTCATGTTGCGAGTTTCAATAGTTTGTTCCTTTACATTGCTGAGTAGTAATCTATGATATGAATGTACTATGGTTAGTTTATCCATTTATCTGTTGAAAGACATTTGGCTTGTTGCTAGTTTTTGGCAATTATGAATAAAACTGCTATAGACATTCATGTATAGCTTTGTGTATGATCGCAAGTTTTCATTTCACTTGGGTAAATACCTAGGAGTAGATTGCTGGATCATATGGTAAGCATATGTGTAATTTTGTATGAAACTGCCAAACTGTTTTCCAAAGTGATTGTGCCATTTTGCATTTCCACCAACAATGTTTGAGAGTTCCAGTTGCTCTATATCCTTGCTAGCACTTGGTAGTATCTGTTTTATTTTATTTTATTTTTTAATTTTAGCCCTTTTAATAGTTGTATAGTTGTATATCCTTGTGGTTTTAGTTTGCATTTTCTTACGATTGACTTTTGGTGTATTTTTATTTTCATGTGCTTTAAGATATCTTCCCTTTTTTTTTCTTTTTTTTAAAAAAAGACAGTCTTGCTGTGTTACCCAGACTGGAGTGCAGCAGTGTGATCATCGCTGAGGTCAAGCAGTTCTTCTACCTCAGTCTCCTGAGAAGCTGGGACCACAGGTGTGTGTCACCATGTCTGGCTAGTCCTTTCTTGAGCTGGTCCTGATGGCATAAGTGTGTAATCCCAGCTACTCAGGAGGCTGAGGCAGGAGATCACCCTGGGCAACATAGCAAGACCCTGTCTCAAAACAACAACAACAAAAACTTCTCTTTAACATTCTGAGAATGCTTATTGGATTTAAAAAACAATGATAGTGGCCGGGCGCAGTGGCTCACACCTGTAATCCCAGCACTTTGGAGGCCGAGGCAGGCAGATCACGAGGTCAGGAGATCGAGACCGTCCTGGCTAACACAGTGAAACCCCGTCTCTACTAAAAATACAAAAATTAGCCAGATATGGTGGCGGGTACCTGTAGTCCAGCTACTGGGGAGGCTGAGGCAGGAGAATGGCATGAACCCAGGAGGCAGAGCTTGCAGTGAGCCAAGATCGCGCCACTGTACTCCAGCCTGGGTGACAGTGAGACTCCTTCTCAAAAAAAAAAACAAAAAAATCGAAAAAACAATGATAGTTTTTTTTTCCAAAATAGAATAGTAAAGGGCCCTGACAGGTTCTTTGACAAGCATTGGGGTTACACACTCAACTGTATCACACAATACCAGGGGACATCATTCACATAAAAATTTTTTTTCTTTTTTCCCACTGGAGTTGTGCAGTGTAGCAGTCTGGACTGTGTATTTACATTTATTTAGGATTATCAGTGATTAGGTTCCACGGAAAATTTGAGTACTACCAAATGATGCATTTAAAAGCATTTTCAATGTTTCTCTGAAATGAAATTTTGTCCAGGAGCTGGTTCTGAAGAAATGCCCTATAGGCAGTATGTCTAATGGATCAGACTTGGGAGACATAAAGGCCTATTTCAGATGCTCATCTCTGCCGTTTACTGCATGAGTGACCTTGGGCATCTTGTCTAGTTTCTTAGAGTTCATTCTTTATCAGCAAAACAGGGTTGATAATCTCTCCTTTTTGTAGATGTGACAAGAATTATAAATAATGCATGTAAAATATCTGATGTAGAGTAGACCTCTTCAAGTTGCAACTGCTTTTACTTCTATTTCTTAGCACTTAGTACTGATTAGCCAAACAGCGTATTGAAAAAAGCTTAGGGTATCAGCAAAGCAGAAGAAAAGAATTTGAAAACAATTGAAAGCATTTACTATCTAACATTTAAAAAAAAAACTGAAGCAGAATTAGGAAAGAAATAAGAATTTATTGGACTAAATGTTAGCAGTTCAGTACTGTTTTTATTTTGTATTTAATAGGGAGAGAATACAGGGCTATACTATTATATTTTCTGTTCTTGGGACCTCCAAAAGTCTTAATTTGGTCTTACCACCACTACCACCACCATGGCCATCTTCATATCATGCTTGTGTTAAAGAAAGACTCTTTGAAACATGTCACCTGATGTTTAGGGTCTTAGAAATGCAGTTTACTGGCTTGAGACTAGAGTACATGAATTCATATTAATTGACATCATTAGCTCTTCCCAGTAAAATGAGAATATTTGAGGTCCCAGGGGATTTTATAGGATTTTAAAAAACTTCATAATTTCTTAATGATTTTTTTTGTTATTACCCATAGTGATTACAATAAAATCCTTAAAACAGCAAGGAAGGAGAACCAAGGAGATTAGATACACTTTATAGATGCAAGGCGAGAGGTTTAGCAAGCAATGGAGTAGAGAGTAAAGAAGAGGAGTTTAGCCTGAGTTTCTGGATCTAGGAGGTAATTTAGAAGTCTTAACTGTAGAAGAGTCTTTATACTGATAGTGATTTTTTTTGTTTGTTTGTTTGGTTTTAAATTGTTTCTGCTATGGTGTTTTCTGTTTGTTGGACATGTTGGTTTCATACCTCTGTGTAGTAAGGAGGTTTTAAAACTTTGGCCCAAACTATTTTGGCTCACACTTTTACTTTTCATATGGGCTTTTACAATAATATGGAGAGAGGGGATAAGAAATTGTCTAAAGTAAAATCAAAGGTTCTTTGTCTATTTCTTCTCTCAAGTAAGAATATATCAAGAATATTTCAGTCTAACCATTTTGTAACTTGAGATTAGAGAAGGAAGGTTTACATTCACACATTACTTTCATCTGCCTTTCTTGTCTTTGACCTATTGTGACAGAAATTGGCAGGTTTTATTTCTTTCCTCAAATATTCATTGTCTACTTCTCTCAAGTTAACAAAACCTAGATAGAGGGCCCAGTTGCCACTTGCCGAAAGAGCAACTTTCTGAAGTTCTCTTATAGCAAGGTATTACCTTGTGACTAAATTCTGGTCAGTTAGATGTCAGTAGAAGTGTTTGATATTTCCCAGAAGTCTATTTAAAGGAAGAGCTTTGCCCTTCTTTATCATTTTTTTCCAGCTGCCAACTTAGATCATGAGGATAGGGGCTGTACTATAAGCTGGAAAGCTGGAAAGACCCTGTATATTTATGTCGTGGTAGAGCAACTCTGGAGTATTATCAGATTATTTTATGTGAGAGAGAAATAAACTTCTGTTTTGTTTATGCCATAGTTGTTTTGGGTTTTCTTATTACGCATTGCTGAATCCACGATCCTTCACACCTCCATCTAAGGCATCTTCCCTTCTGCCTCCTGTTCTGTGGTTGAACTCTTGGTGCTCTTTCACCTTCCACTGCTAAATCCCTGAATTCTCTTGCTCTCCGCATTTTCCATAATATTCGTTCACAGGCACAGTGTTGCAGTTAGAAGCTGCTATGCATTGCTAGTTGTGTAGCACCTGAAATTTTAATTTTTTTTAAAAGAAATTTCAACAGGAATATGAAGGAATGTATAAGCACAGTTACACATATTTTATTTCCTAATGAAAAATATAATTTCTAAAGCACAATGTATCCATTAAGTCTCCCGTGCCCTCCAATTGTAGTTGATACAGATTTGTTTGGCTAATTGGCGGCCAGCAATTCCTCCAGGGAATATGTCTAGATCACTAACAGACCCCTTTTTACTTGCCTCTTTTGGAAAACTCATCCTATCCCTACCCTAGTAACATGATCCAAATGGAAGCCTATTTCTGTCACAGTTATTGGTTCAAGGATGGATATGTAAGCAAAAATGCCAGCTCTGTCCTGGGTTTTTAGAACTGCATGTAGGGGAAGAGGCTATAAGGATATGGACAAACTGGTTTAGGAGGATCATACTAATACTCAGAACAGAAGTAGAGATGGAGGGAAACAAGTCAATCTTCCTCAGAGAATGGACACGTACCTCATATAGGCTAATTAGAATCTTTTGTTTAGTAACTTCTGATAATTTCAAGTCAGACTCTGCCGGACACTTGAACTGGAAGGTCATGTGAAGGACAGAAGTTTCTTTAAAGCCATACTCCTAAATGTAATAAATATCTTTAAAAAATTTTAAAGGGTGATAGAAACTATATTCTTTCTTACTTTGAAGGGGGTTCCTATCTGGTACATAATCTATACTGTCTGTTATTCAAACAAATTACTCATTTAATAAAGCGTTTCATGGAGAGGAAAAGAAACTACAAGTTTTTTCTTTATGGATGTGGAATACTTTTAAAGGAAAATAAATGCTCCCTTAAACACCAATAGCAACAATAAAATACGCACAAAAGCCTCCTAGTGTTGAGAAACCATCATGTAAGTGCCGAGCATTCTGGTTCTGCTCGTGGATCTCTTTACAAATAGAAAATTATCTCTTATGTAAGTTTGTTGAAGCATTATTTGCCGTAGCTAAGATATGGAATCATCCTAAGTGTTCAACAACACGTGAATGGATAAAGAAAATGTGTGTGTATATATATACACACAATGGAATACTATTCAGCTTTTCAGGAGAAGGAAGTCTTGACATTTATAACAACATGGAAGAATTTGGAGGACATTATGCTAAGTGAAATAAGCCAGACACAGAAAGACAAATACTGCGTGATCTCACTTATATGTAGAATCTAACAAAGTTAGACTCACAGAAGCAGAGAATATAATGGTGATTACCAGGGGCTGTCAACTGGGGAGAAATGGGGAGATGTGGTTAAAGGGTACAGTTTCAGGTATATAAAGGAATAAGTTCTGGAGATCCAGTGTACAGCATGGTTGACTGTAGTTAATAGTAAAGTGTGGTATACTTGAAAATTGCTTAGAAAGTAGTTTTTTTTTTTTTTAATTGAAATGGGGTCTCACTGTGTTGCCCAGGCTTATTTAGAATTCCTGGGCACAAGCAATCTTCCTGCCTCAGCCTACTGAGTAACTGGGATTACAGACATGTGCCACCCTGCCCAGCTAGAGAGTAGATTTTAAGTATCCTTACCCATTAAAACAAAAAGAGGTTGGATATATGAGATAATAGGTATGTTAATTAGCTTGATTTAATCATTCCACAACATACACATGTGAAAACATCCAGTTGTACACAATACATATATATAACTTTTATTTATCAATTAAAGTTTAAAAATTATATCCATCTGGAGTTCTTCCTGTGGGAAAATGACTTCTTTGGCCACCTAAGGTCGTATTTTTTTGTAAACTCTTAAATTTTAGACATATATAGTTGGTACAATTGGTAAGTCACAAGTATTAGTGAGAATTTTATTTGGGCCCATGAAGAACCAATAAAGGCAATAAAACACACCAAGAATGAGTGAAAAGCTAAAGCATAGTCCAAAGATCTCATTTATTGTAAGTGAGAAGTATCCTTCACCTAAATGAGGTTGAGTAGAAACTTCCTTACCTCTGCAACAATTTATAACTGTGGAATTAGAATTTAGATTCAAGCTAGCAAAACTAGAGCTACATTTTATACTCGAAACTGTGTCTGCCACTTAAAAGAGGAAAAAAAATGAATGAATATAAGCTGGTTATATTGAAGTATATTTTACACAGTTTTTTTAGGAGTTAATTTCTTATTTAGATGGAAGGATAAGTGAAAAGATATATAAATTTTTAAAGAGGGGCAGGTAACTTTTAATTTTCTTTGTAACTTTTAGAATTTATTTCCCTACTTGATATATGGAAATCTACTGTATAGGATGTTTGTGGAGTTAGAAGAGATTAGGGTTGTCATAATACAGATGTCAGTTTAATTGTAATTCGTAGTACAGAACCTTAGAATAGTAACCATTTTCTGTCTTCACAAATTTTAGAAAAATATGCATATATATTGATAATTATTAAAAAATTCGAACCAAGCTTTGGTTCACAATGGATTTGTTTAGTAGGTAAATTATTTTATGTTTAAAAGTGAGTACATGTCTGGGCATGGTAGTTTACACCTTTAATCCCAGCACTTTGGGAGGCCAAGGCAGGTGGATCACCTGAGATTGGGAGTTCAAGACCAGCCTGGCCAACATGGTGAAATCCCATCTCTACTAAAATACCAAAAAAAAAAAAAAAAAAAAAAAAATTAGCCTGTTGTGGTGGCACATACCTGTAAGTAATCCCAGCTACTTGGGAGACTGAAGCATAAGAATTACCTGAATCTGGGAGGCAGAGGTTGCAGTAAGCAGAGGTCGTGACACTATACTCCAACCTGGGTGACAGAATGAGACTCCATCTCAAAAAAAAAAAAAATCAGTTTGTATTTACTCTTTTTTTTTTAATGCTCTAAGTTCTAGGGTACATGTGCACAATGTGCATGTTTGTTACATACGTATACATGTGCCATGTTGGTATGCTGCACCCGTTAACTTGTCATTTACATTAGGTGTATCTCCTAATGCTATCCCTCCTCCCTCCCCTCACCCCACGACAGCCCCCAGTGTGTCATGTTCCCCACCTTGTGTCCAAGTGTTCTCATTGTTCAGTTCCCACCTGTGTTTACTTAGATTTAATGGGATTTAATCTGGGTTTTCAAACGGCTGTCTAGATAATTCTTAGATGCATCCAGATTGAGAAGCACGAATCCAGAGCAAAACAGAAACAGCTAAGGGTGGACACTTTTTTTTTTTTTGAGACTGAGTCTTGCTCTGTCGCCAGGCTAGAGTACGGTGGCATGATCTTGGCTCACTGCAGTCTTCACCTCCCGGGTTCAAGTGATTCTCCTGCCTCAGCTTCCCGAGTAACTGGGATAACAAGCACGTGCCACCACACCCAGCCAATTTTTGTTATTTTGTATTTTTAGTAGAGACATGTTGGCCAGGATGGTCTCGATCTCCTGACCTTGTGACCTGCCTGCTTCAGCCTTCCAAAGTGCTAGGATTACAGGAGTGAGCCACTGCGCCCAGCCAGGGGTGGATATTTGAGGACACAGACATTTGAGGTACTGACCGTCATACATACATACATACATACATACATACATACATACATATAGTATAGGCCGGGTATGGTGACTCACACCTGTAATCGCAGCACTTTGGGAGGCCAAGGCAGGTGGATTACTCGAGCTTAGGAGTTTAAGACCAGCCTGTCTTTACCAAAAAATACAAAAAATTAGCTGGGCATGGTGGTACGTGCCTGTGGTCCCAGCTACTTGGGAGGCTGAGATGGGAAGATTGCTTGAGCCCAGGAGGCAGAGGTTGCAGTGAGCCAAGTTGGGCCAGCTGCACTCCAGCCTGGGTGACAGAGTGAGACCCCATCTCATTTAAAAAAAAAAAAAAAAAAAAAAGAATACAATATAGAAGGGCATCCTACAAGGAAACCTGACTACTGCACCACAAAACTGCTCATCAAAAACAGAGAAATCTGTAAAACTGTCACAGACAGGAGGAACTTAAAACGATGGGCTTTATATATCAGTATTCATTAAGTATAGAAAATTTACCGTACTAACGTAAGATGTTAATAATAGAGAAAACTGGACAGGGGAGTAGTATGTGGAAACTCACTGTATTATCTTCAGAATGTTTCTGTAAACCCGAAACTGTTTTAAAAAATGAAGAGTTTTGGGCCGGGTGCGGCCTGTAATCCCAGCACTTTGGGAGGCTGAGACGGGTAGATCACTAGGTCGGGAGATCGAGACCGTCCTGGCTAACACGTTGAAACCCTGTCTCTACTAAAAATACAAAAAATTAGTCGGGCATGGTGGCGCGCACCTGTGGTCCCAGCTTCTCCGGAGGCTGAGGCAGGAGAAGGTTGTGAACCTTGGAGGCAGAACTTGCGGTGAGCTGAGATTGCGCCACTGCACTCCAGCCTGGGTGACAGAGTGAGACTCTGTCTCAAAAAAAAAAAAAAAAAAAAAAAATTTAGTAAAGCAAATTGAAAATATTTGCATAAACTTTCTCTTATTGCTTGAGAGGCCAGTTTGAAATTCTTAATGTACATGGTTCTGAAAAGACATCAAGCTTAGTTTAGTTTATAAAAGCGTTTCTTTTCATTAACAGACGGGATACTAAATAGTGAACATGGTCTTTTGACACGTAGAGTTAAATGTAATATTTCTTTTAAAAAACTGAGTATGTAAACCTATTTAGCCAGTAGGAAATGCAAATAGAAATCATGAGATACCATTACTTACCTATTAGAAAAGCAAAACCAAAACAAACCAATAAACCTAGACAATAGCAAGCTGACAGAGATATAGAGCAACTAGAACTCTCCTGCCTTACAGATGGAAATACAAAAAAAATACAGCTACTTCAGATAACAATTTGGTGGTTTCTTATAAAGTTACCATATGAGCTGGCAGTCCCACTCCTAAGTATTTACCCAAGGAAATGAAACATGTTCCTGCAAAAACCAGTAATACTCTGTTCATAATTGCCAAAAACTGGAAATGACCCAAATGGTAATGTACAAATAGACAAATATTAATTGTGAATGGACAAACTATGGTGCATCATACAATGGATGATGTACCCATTATAAAAAGGAATAAACTGTTGATATGTGTAGTGTAGCAATTTGGAGGAATCTCCCAAGCATTATACTTTTTAAAAAAAGCTAGTCTCATGATTCCATTTACATGTATTTTCAAAAATACAAAACTGTAGTGATAGAGAATGTGTACTGGTTAATCCAATGCTATGGTTTGAATGTTTTGTCCCTTCTGAAAATTCATGTTGAAACTTAATCACCAATGCAGCAGTGTTGGGAGGAGGGCCCAATGAAGGTGTATGTATTGGTTCGTATGGGGGCGCACTCACAAATGGATTAATGTTATAAAAAGGGCTTGTGGCGGGGCATGGTGGCTCACGCCTGTAATCCCAGCACTTTAAGAGGCCGAGGTGGGTGGATCATGAGGTCAGGAGTTCAGGATCAGCCTGGCCAAGATGGTTAAACCCTGTCGCTACTAAAAATACAAAAAAAATTAGACGGGCGTGGTGGTGGACGCTTGTAATCCCAGCTACTCGGGAGGCTGAGGCAGAGAATTGCTTAAACCCCGGAGGTGGAGGATGCCGTGAGCTGAGATCACGCCACTGCACTACAGCTTGGGTGACGGAGCGAAACTTCATCTCAAAAATAAATAATAGATAAAAGAATAAAAAGGGCTTGCTTTCTTGTGCTTTTCTGCCATGTGAGGATGTAGCATTTGTCTCCTTTTGTCCTCCACCTTTTACCATGAGTGTTTACAGCCAGAAAGATCCTCACCAGATGCTGGCACCTTGATCTTGGACTTACCAGCCTCTAGAGCTGTGAGAAACAAATTTCTGTTGTTTATAAGTTACCCTCTCTCAGGTATTCTGTTATGGCAGCACCAAATGGACTAGGATACCTGGGGTTATGGATGGGGAGGGTGTGTGACTATGGAGAGATAGCATGAGGGAGTTTTTGGGGTGATAGAACTGTTCTGTATCCTAAGTATGGATAGACATGTGTTGAAATTCGTAGAACTGTATACTCCTACTTCTTCCCAAAAGTCTGTTTTACTATATGTTAACTTAAATAAAATTGAAGACATACAAAGAAACTGAATGTGTGTCTACTTTATAAGGCATTTGGTCTAACTACTGGCCAAACTTATATAAATACTGTCTAATGTTTCCTCTGTTAGTTTTTTTTTTAAGTCTCAAAGATTTGTATGAAAAGTGACTGATGCACAGAAAACCTTTATTTTTTATTTTTTAAAAAGTAGAAACAGAGTCTCACTATGTTGCCCAGGCTGGTTTGAACTCCTGGGCTCAGGTGATCCTCCTGCCTTGGTGTCCCAAAGTGTTAGGATTACAGATGTGAGCGACCGTGCCCAGCTAGAAAACCTTTCATATTAAATTAATTAGCCCTGTAATCACGTGCAAAGAATTGTGATGATCACCTAGTACAACTTCACATTTTTAAATAGGTTAACAACTACCATTTATTGAAATAATGCTGTTCATGGGTTTTATCACCCAAGTGATACTATATGCTTAGACATTGTAATACTACGTGTATATATTTTTTGAATTTGATATGTCTTTTAAGCCTTTTAATCTACAGGTCCCCCCTCTCATCTGTCTCTTTTTCTTACAAGTTAGCTATTGAACCCTGGGCCGTTTGACTTGCATTTCCCACAGTTTGCATTCTGCTGATTGCATACTAATAGTGCAGTTTAGCACTTTTCTCTGTTCTCTGTATGCCCTGTAGATTTTCAACTGGATTCAGAGGCTTGATCCTAATTTTAAGTGTGATCCCTTTGGCAAGGCAGTAGGAAGTGTGTCATTAGAAGGCACTTGGCTATTTGGATGACTCTGTGACATTAGCAGCCATTGATACTCACTACTCAGATGGATTAATTCATTGGAGGTTGCAAAATAGTGATAATGATATTCTAAATTATTTCTTTTTAATTTATTACTTAGCATGCTTCCATAGAATACTGTCTTCATCACTGGTTATTAAATAGTATAATTCACAAGAAAAGCAGGATAAATACTTGATTCTTTATTTTTATTTACCAGTTTTCAAGATACTGAACTGTTACATCTAAACCTGTGAAGGCGTTTTAGGGCCTTTTTTTTTTTTTTAAACATGTTTGGATTTTCATTCATTGCAATTAATATGCTTAATGAAACTCAAATTGTTGTTACATCTTTGACCAGTGGGAGCCTGCCCCTCACCCTTTCTCTCTCTCTCTTTTTTTTTCCTAAAGACAGGGTCTTGCTATGTTGTCCAGGCTGGTCTAGAACTCCTGGGCTCAAGCAGCCCTACCTCAGCCTCCCAAAGTGCTGGGGTTACAGATGTGAGCCATCATACCCAGCCATCAGTAAGAGCCACTTTAAGAGCTTCTGAATCCTTTTAACATGATACTACTACTCTTTGATAACTTTTTTCTTATTGGTATGTCAAGTTGTTCCAGGCTTATTTTGGAAATTTTCTGTTGATGCTGTGGAAACAGCCATCTCTCCAAAATTCACTGGCAATGGAGATTATCATGTAATAGAATTAGTACTAGTTGGAGAGAGCCCTGACTAGTGCCACCAATAAAAACAGCTTTGATTTAGCTTAAAACAGTATCTGGAACGTAATAGTAGTTCAATAAATATTTGCTGAGTGGATTTTAGGATGTGGATAGCTTTAGGTTAAGGTCCATTACTTATACTACTTTTTTTTACCCCCTCAGAGTGCCTGGCTCTTAACTTCCCAGTAAATAAAGTGAAATGAGTAAGGTCATGGCCTTTGATAGCAGACTTATTCTGCTATATATTAATTGTGTGACTTGGAAGAAAGAAGTTACTTTACCACACTTCTATTTCATTATCTACAAAATGGGTTAATAACTAGCTCATAGGGTTGTCAGGAGATGGAAGTAATTTAAAGCATCAATGTAGTTGCTGACATTATACTGTATGTATACTCCATGCAGTTGGTTTTACACTGATACTGAATATAATTAAATTAGACTATCAGTTGAAGAAAACAGATAATAAACCTTATACAGGAATAATAATTATAGCTAGGTTTTATTAGGCATATATAGGCATACCTCAGAGATACTGCTGTTGGGTTTCAGACTACCTGAATAAAGCAAATAAAGTGAGTCACACAAATATTTTTGGTTTCCCAGTAGTATATAAAAATTTTATTTATGCTATACTGTAGTTCAGTGTGCAATAGCATTATGTCTAAAATAATGTACATACCTTAATTAAAAAATACTTTATTGCTAAAAATAGCTAATGATCATCTGAGTGTAATGTTTTTGCTGGTGAAGGGTCTTGCTGTGATATTGATGGCTATTGACTGATCAGGGTAGAGGTCGCTGAAGATTGGGGTGGCTGTGGCAATTTGTGTGTGTGTGTGTGTGTGTGTGTGTGTGTGTGTTTTAAGAGTTGGGCTTTCACTGTGTTGCTCAGGCTGCGTCTTGAATTCTTGGGTTCAAGTGATCCTCCTACTTCAGCCTCCCTAGTAGTGGGACTACAGGTGCACACCACCAAGTCCTCTGTCATTTTTAAAAATAAGACAACAATGAAGTTTGCCATATCTATGGACTCTTTCCTTTCACAAATATTTCTCTGTAGCATGTGCTGTTTGACAACATTTTAGCTACAGAAGAACTTCTTTTCAAATTTGATGTCAGTCCTCTGAAACCCTGCTACTGCTTTATCAACTAAGTTAATGTAATCTTCTGAATCATCTGTCATTTCAGTAGTGTTTGCAGTATCTTCATCAGGAGTCAATTCCATCTCAAGAAACCACTTTATTTACTTATCTATGAGGAGCAACTCCTCTTTTATTCAAGTTTGATCATGTGATTGCAGCAATTCAGTCACATCTTCAGTCACCACTTTGAATTCTACTTCTCTTGCTCTTTCCATATCTGCAGTTACTTCCTTCACTGCAGTCTTCAACACCTTAAAGTAACCCATTAGAGTTAGCATCAGCTTCTTCTAAACTGTTAATGTTGATATTTTGACTTCCTCTCATGAATCATGAATGTTCCTAGTGACATCTAGAATGGTGAATCCTTTACAGAAGGTTTTCAGTTAACTTTGCCCACGTCCATCAGAGGAATCACTATTTGTGGCAGCTATGGCTTCATGAATGTATTTGTTAAGTAATGAGACTTGAAAGTTGAAATTACTCATCGATTCATAGGCTGCAGAATGGATGTTTTGTTAGCAGGCATGACAGCAACATTTATGATACAGTGTGGATTTGTGTCCCCTACCCAAATCTCATGTTGAGTTGTAATCCCCAGTATTGGAGGTGGGGCGTGGTGGGAGGTGATTGGATCATGGGGGTGGATTTCTCATGAATGATTTAGCACCATCCCCTTGGTGCTGTCCTTATGATAGTGATGAGATCTGGCTGTTTAAAAGTGTGACCCCTTGTTCTCTTGTCTCTTGCTCTGCTTTTGCCGTGTGACATTCCTGTTTCCCCTTCGCTTTCTGCTATGATTGTAAACCTCTAGAAACCGAGCAGACATCAGCACCATGCTTCTTGCAAAACCTGCAGAACCATGAGCCAACTAAACCTCTTTTCTTTATAAATTATCCAGCCTCAGGTATTTCTTTATAGCAATGCGGAAACAGCCTAAACAATTCATTTTCTTGCACGTGTCTATCAGATCTGGCTCTTGGGTGACTAGGTGCATTGTCAATGAGCAGTAATATTTTGAAAGAAATCTTTTTTACTGAGCAGTAGGTCTTAACAGTGGGCTTAAACTATTCAGTAAACCATGTTGTAAACAGATGGGTTCCATTTATAGAGCACAGGTGGAGTAGATTTAGTGTAATTCCTAAGGACCCTAGAATTTTTGGAATGATAAATGAGCACTGGCTTCAAGTTTAAGTCACCAGCCACATTAGCTTCTGAAAAGAGAGCCTGTACTTTGAAGCTGTGAAGCCAGCATTGACTTCTCTTCTCTAGCTATGAAGTCTTAGATGGCATCTTTTTCCAGTAGAAGGCTCTTTAGTCTTCATGGAAAATCTGTTGTTTAGTGTGGCCACCTTCATCAATGATTTTAGCTAGATGTTTTTGAATAACTTGCTGCAGCCTTTACATCAGCACTGGCTGCTTCACTTTGTACTTTTTTGTTCTGGAGACAGCTTCTTAAACTTCATGAAGCAATCTCTGCTAGCTTCCAGCTTTTCTTTTGCAGTTTATTCACCTCTTTTAGCCTTCATACAACGGAAGAGAGTTAGGGTCTTACCCTGGATTAGACATTGGCTTACCTGGTTTGATCTTTCTATTCAGACCTCTCAGACTTTCTCCATTATCAGTAATAAGGCTATTGCACTTATCATTCATGTGTTCACTGGAGTAACGCTTGTAATATCCTTCAAGAACTTTTCCTTTGCATTTACAGCTTGGCTGTTTGGCCCAACAGGCGTAGCTTTTGACCTGTGGCTTTTAACCTGCCTTGCTTAATCATCTCTCGCTTTTGATGTGTGGCTTTTCCTTTCATTGAATGCTTAGAGGCCATTGGAGGGTTATTAATTGGCTTCGTTTCAATATTGTTGTATTTCAGGGGATAGGGAGGCCTGAGGAGAGGAGAGAAATTGAGAGAGATGGCCAGTCAGTGGAGCAGTCAAAACATACACAACATTTACACATTAGGTTTGTTGTCTTAAATGGGTACAGTTTGTGGTGCCCCCCAACAATTACAGTTGGAATATCAGATATTACTGATCAGAGATCACCATAACAGATATAATAATAATGGCAAAGTTTGAAATATTGTGAGAATCACCAAAATGTGACACAGACATGAAGTGAGCACATGCTGTTGGAGAAGTGGCACTGACAGACTTGCTTGACACAGGGTTGCCACAAACTTTCAATTTGTAGTAAATATAGTATCTGTGAATTGCAATCAAGTAAAAAACAATAAAACAAGGTATGCCAGTATCTTTGAATTTTTCAGAATTTTTCCTGTTACTGATTTCTGGTTTCATACCATTGTGGTTGGAATGATTTATTATCTTCTTAAACTTGTTAAAACTTCTTCTGCGGCCTAACATATTATGTGTCGTTAGTATATTTTGTGAACTCCTGGGGAGAATGTGTGTTATACTGCTGTTGGATAGAATGTTTGGTATATGCCTATTAGGTCCATCCATTTAGTCTAAAGTGCAATTCAACTCCCATGTTTTTTTTATTGATTTTCTCTCTGTGTCTGTTCATTGTTGAAAATGGGATATTGAGGTTTCCTACTATTATTCTATTGCAATCTCTCTCTTAAGATCTACTAATATTCTCTTTGTATATTTAAGTGCTTTGATATTGGGTCTGTATATACTTATAATTATTACAGGTTCTTGATTAATCAATCCCTTTATTATTAAATATTGACATTCTGACTGGGTGTGGTGGCTCACTTCTGTAATCCCAGTGCTTTGAGAGGCTGAGGCAGGCAGATTGGCTTGAGCCCAGGAGTTTGAGACCAGCCTGAGTGACAGGGAGAGACCCCCGTCTCTTCAAAAAATACAAAAATTAGCCAAGCATGGTGGCGCATGCCTGTAGTTCCAGCTGTTTGGGAAACTGAGGTGGGAAGATGGCATGAACCTGGGAGACAGAGGTTGCAATGAGCCAAGATCGCACCACTGCACTCCAGCCTGGGTGACAGAGTAAGACCCTGTCTCAAAAAATAATAAATGAATAAATAAATACTGACATTCATTATTTTTATAGTCTTTTCTGAAAGTCTGTTTTTCCTAAGTATAGCTACCCCTGCTTATTGGAGTAGGTTTGGTTGTTACTTGCATGAAATATCTTTTTCTCTTACTTCACTTACAGTCTATGTGGGTTCTTAAAGAGTAAATGATTCTCTTGTAGTCTAAAGTTGGCTCCTCATATACATGGATAGATGGGTGCTGCATCCATATTTAACCCATTGCAGATTGAAAATATCCGCAAATAAAAACTAATAGAGTATAACACCTATTACATAACACTGAGATTGCTTTAGATATTTTAAGTAATGTGAGGATAATTTTAAGTATTTGGGAGGATTTACATAGTTACATGCAAGTGCAGTACCATTTTATGTTAGAGATTTGAGTAGCCATAGATTTTGGTATCTGTGGGTAATCCTGGAACTAAACCTCTATGGATACCATGAAACAACTATTGTTGGGTCCTGTTCTTTTTAAATCTATTCAGCTACTCTTTGTCTTTTGATTGGAGAATTTAATACATTTACATTCATGGTAATTACTGATAGGTAAGAACTTACTACTGTTACTTTGTTAATTATTTGCTGTTTGCTCTGTAGATCCTTTGTTTCTTTCTTCCTCTCCTGCTGTCTTCCTTTGTGATTAAGGTGCTTTCCTCTATGGTATGCTTTGATGCTTTACTTCTTGTCTTTTGTATATCTACTATAGGTTTTTGTTATTTGGTTACCATGAGGCTTACATGGAACACCTTGTATTCATAACTGGCTAGTTGAAGCTAATAACAACTTAACTTTGATCACATAAAAAAACCCTCTGCTTTTAATACCTCCATTTAATGTTTTTGATGTCACAGTTTACCTCTTTTTATATTGTTTATCTCTTAACAATTCTTGTAGCTATTATAATAGATTTGTCTTTTTTTTTTTTTAATTCTTTTTTTTTTAGATGGAGTTTCTCTCTGGCCCAGGCTGGAGTGCAGTGGCGTGATCTTGGCTCACTGCAACTTCCGCCTCCTGGGTTCAAGCGATTCTCCTGCCTCAGCCTTCCCAAGTATCTGGGACTACAGGTGCGTACCACCATGCCCTGCTAATTTTTTGTATTTTTAGTGGAGATGTTGTTTCACCCTGTTAGCCAGGATGGTCTCGATCTCCTGACCTCAGGTGATTTGCCCGCCTCAGCCTGCCAAAGTGCTGGGATTACAGGAGTGAGCCACTGCGCCCGGCCATAGTTTTGTCTTTTAACCTCACACTAATGACATAAGTGATTTACCCGGCATCATTATAGTATTTGCGTATTCTTATTTTGACTCTGTGCTTACTTTTACCAATGAGTTCTTTACTTTCATGTGTTTTCATGTTACTAATATTTTTCTTTCATTTTGAACAACTCCTTTTAGCATTTCTTGTAAGACAAGTCTAGTGGTGATGAGACATACCACCACCAAAGGAACCTAACAGCAAAGAGCTTTTGTTTGTGAAATTCTCTTTATTTCTGGACAGCTTTGCCAGGTAAAGTATTCTTGGTTAGCAGTTTTTCCCCCCATCGGCCCTTTGAGTATATCATCCCACTGTCTCCTGACCTGTACATTTTTGCAGAGAAATCTGCTGCTAGCCATATTGAAGCTCGCTCATATGGAATTTGCTTCTTTTCTCTTGCTGCTTTCAGGAACCTGTTTGTCTTTGATTTTTGACAGTTTGAGTTCAGTGTATTTTGTAGTTTTGTTTGGATTGAATTTGATTACAGAACTTTGACTTTCCTGTACCTGGATATTTACTTTTTTTCTTTAAAGAGACAGGGTCTCACTCTGTCACTCAGGCTGGAGTGCAGTGGTACAATCATAGCTTACTGAAGCCTCCAACTCCTGTGTTCAAGCAGTTTTCCCACTTCCTCTTGAGTAGCTGGGACTACAGACACGTCACCACACTTGGCGAATTGTTTTTTTTTTTTCCTGTAGGGATGAGGTCTTAGTATGTTGCTCTCACTTTGGCCTCCCAAAGTGCCGGGATTATGTACCACTATGTCCTGCCAATGTTTATGTCTTTCCCCGGATTTGGAAAGTTTTTTGCTTTTCTTTCCTTTCTGTTTCCCTTTCCTTTCTTTACCTTTCAGGCAGAGTTTTGCTATGTTGCCCAAGCTGGACTTGAACTCCTGTGCTCAAGCAATCTCTCCAGCCTCAGCTTCTTGAGTAACTGGGACTGCAGGCACATACCACCACACCTGACTCTGCTATTGTTTCTTTAAATCAACTTTCTGCCCCTTTGTCTGTCTCTTCTCTTTCTTCAACTCTTATAATCTGAAAATTTTCTCTATGCTATCCTATAAATCTTGTGACCTTTCTTTATTTTTTTTTTCATGTTTTTCCCTTTTTTCCCTTCTGGGTGTATATTTTCAAATAACCTGTTTGCAAGTTCATGGATTTTTTTCTTATATTTGATCAGTTCTACTTTGAAGTTTGCTGAACTTTAAAGCAATTATTTTAAATGTGTTGTTGGGCAGTTTTTATATTTCCTTTCTCTCCTCTCCTCTCCCCTTTCTTCTCCCTTCCTTCCCTCCTCCCCTCCCCTCCCCTCCCTTCCCTTCCTTTTTCTTCCCTTCCCTCCTTCTTTTTTTGACAGTGTCTGGTTCTGTTGCCTCAGCTGGAGCACGGTGGCATGCTCATGGCTCACTGCAGCCTTGACCTCCTGGGTTCAAGCAATCCTCCCACCTCAGCTTCCCAAGTAGCTAAAACTACAGGCATGTGCCACCACTCCTGGCTAATTTTTGTTATTTTTAGCACAGACAGGGTTTCACTGTGTCGCCCAGGCTGGTCTCAAACTCCTGAGCTCAAGCAATTGGCATGCCTTGACTTCCCAAAGTGTTGGGCTTACAGGTGTGAGCCCCTGTGCCTGACCTATACTAGTATTTCTTTGGAGCCGGATATAGTAATATCTCAACATTATTATGTTCTTTTGGTGGTGGTATGTCTCTGACATGGTTTGGCTCTGTGTCCCCACCCAAATTTAATTTTGAATTGTAATCCTCATGTGTCGTGGGAGGGACCTGGTGGAGGTGATTAGATCATGGGGGCGATTTCCCCCATGCTGTTCTCGTGATGGTGAGGGAGTTCTCACGAGAGCTGATGGTTTGAAAGTGGCAGTTTCCCTTGAGCGCGCACGCTCTCTCTCTCTCCTTCTGCCTTATGAAGATGTGCCTTGCTTCCTCTTTGCCTTCTGCCACGATTGTAAGTTCCCTGAAGCCTCCCCAGCCATGAGGAACTGTAAGTCAATTAAACCTCTTTCCTTTATAAATTACCCAGTCTCAGGTAGGATCTTTGTAGCAGGGTGAAAACGGACTAATACAGTCTCTTTGGTTTTTCATGTTTCTTATTGCCTTATATTTAATGGATCAGTCATGGAGCTGAGGCCTGAAGCACAAGTGTGAGTGAAGGGTCTGTGGCTCTGGGATCTGGAGCAGTAAGACACCGTTGCCTGGGTTGCAGGTACCCCTGCTCCTGTGTTAGTAACACTGTGCGAGATGTAGATGCTTGTATGCTTGTAATTCACCTGGGGAGCAAAGAACAGGAGCATAGGCTTGCTCAGAGTTAGTAGAGCTCTGAGCTGGCAGGGCTTAGTTCTTTATGGCAGCTGGGCTGGTGTGTAGAGCATGGGCACTTGCAGTGAGAGCTTGGCTCTAGGGTTCCACAGTGTGAACCACCTTGCTATGGCAATAGTATGAGTGTTAGAGATGTGGGTGGTCACATTGCAGCCACAGAACCTGGGTCTGGATTGTGGATTTTTTTTTTTTTTTGAGAGGGATTCTCGCTGTGTCGCCCAGGCTGGAGTGCAGTGGCGCGATCTTGGCTCACTGCAAGCTCCGCCTTCCGGGTTCTCGCCATTCTCCCGCCTCAGCCTCCGAGTAGCTGGGACTACAGGCGCCCGCCACCGCACCCGGCTAGTTTTTTGTATTTTTAGCAGAGACGGGGTTTCACTGTGTTAGCCAGGAGGGCCTCGATCTCCTGGCCTCGTGATCCACCCGCCTCGGCCTCCCAAAGTGCTGGGATTACAGGCTTGAGCCACCGCGCCCGGCCTGGATTGTGTGTTTCACATAATTATTTCATCTGAAGATTCATTCATTCACTCAGCACGTATTGAACTTGTTCTAGGCTTCAGGAGCCTTATAACGATTCTGAGGGGCGGGAGATTTAGCTCCACTNGGCCTGGATTGTGGATTTTATGAGGAAGCTGTGTTTCTGAGTTCGGGGCATGTACAGGGGTTGGGAAAAGTGGTGGCTTCTTTTGTGAAGTGGCTCAACTTTGGCCCCTTCTTGGGTGAGGTGAGGTGTGTAACCAACCACCTTTTTGTCTTCCCAAGTGGAAATGGCTGTTGGTTCCTCAGTTGCAAGACATGCTAGTGTCCTCTGCAGAGTATCCCACTGAGAACCACAGTGGTTCCTGCCATGTGTCTTACACCAGTAGCCTCTGCCTTTCTTCTTTGTTCCTAGCTATCTCATGGCATCTCAGATGTGTTGAACTTACCAGTGATCCTTTCTATGTCTCTGTTTTGTTGCTCCGTTGTGTTTCTGTAGATTCTTTAATGGGCCGGTAAGTTCTCTCTGGGCTATTTGGTTTGTGTGGATAGTTCTCTCTCTCTTTTTTTTTAATGGAGAAATGAAGGCTGGTATGTCTTACTTTGCCATCTTGGTGACATCACCT
Organism: Rhinopithecus bieti; assembly: GCF_001698545.2. Classification (NCBI taxonomy): domain Eukaryota; kingdom Metazoa; phylum Chordata; class Mammalia; order Primates; family Cercopithecidae; genus Rhinopithecus; species Rhinopithecus bieti. Next base: position 1,227,219 of record NW_016810602.1, on the reverse strand, counting down.
CTGGAAAATTACTATTATGTTATTTTAGGAATCTGAGATCAAATCATGGTTTAGGAAGTTATAGCACAAACTTAAGGTCATACTGCCTGGTAGACTTAACCAGTGTGTGCTTGTAAGACCATTGTTAACTGGGTTGTAAACCCACTTCCCATAGGTGTTCTGTCCCTTATCTAAAAGAGTTTTAGTTTTTGGGTTTGAATTATCATTTGGTTTTAAGTGCGTATCTTATGGGACTCTGACTAAGCAAGGGCAAAGGAAGTGTATGTGGGCTTCTTTAGAAAGTACTTATTTTAAAGGATAAATTCCTCCTGTTCCTTCTTTCAAGAATTGACTGGTCTTCTGCTCTGAGACACACTTAAGAACCATACTTTTTTTTTTTTTTTTTTCATAAAGCACATTTAGTAAAAATTCTTTGACCTTTGAGTATATTGAGGCACTAGAAGAATCATGGTTAAGATTTTTATTGTGGTCTCCCCAGACCATGAACCCTGAATGTGGTCTTAGCATCCAAGGTAAGCATCTCTTACAATATTGAATTGTAGCTAATTTCATGAATTAAATCTTTTTGTCTCACCTGAGATTTGCCCTGACAAAGACGTGATACAAGCGTATTTTAGTCTTTTAAAAGAAACAACTTAAAATTATAAAAATTGAATGAATTGCTTAGCCTGAAAGGAAATAAATGAGAAATGGTATGAATGTCTTTTTAGTTGATGTGGTGGTATTGTTTTCAAAGTTTGTGGTAGTGTAGGGTAAAGAAGATAGAGAATTTATTAATTTGGATCATGAGTCAGAGAGGAACATCATCACAAAAATAGAATATTGTCTATAATCTTAAGCTGTCATTCAGTAGAAACTGTTTTAGCAACTCTTGGAATTTTAACCTTTTTTTCTTCTTTTGCATTTGAACATTTTGTGAATTAGGTTTAAGAAAGAGTGTTTTGCCAGTTTGGGAAAAGTAAAAATAAAGGACGTTGTATGTTTCACCAACAGTAGAATTTTAATAGTATCTGTTAGATCGGGGTCCCTAATTCTGGTATCACAGTCCGTGGCCTGTTAGGAACTGAGCTGTACAGCAGGAAGTGAGCAGTGGGTGAACAAGCATAGCTTCATCTGTATTTACAGTCGCTCCCCATTGCTCACATTACTGCCCAAGCTCTGCCTCCTGTTATCAATGATGGCATTAGATTCTCATAGGGACATGAACCGTGTTTTGAAACATACATGCAAGGGATCTAGATTGTGCACTCCTTATGAGAATCTAAAAGTCTGATGATGTGTTACTGTCTCCTGTCATCCCCAGATGGAACCATCTAGTTGCAGGAAAATAAGCTCAGGGCTCCCACTGATTCTCCATTATGGTGAGTTGTAAAATTATTTCATTACATATTACAATGTAATAATAAAAAATAAAGTATACAATAAATGGAATGTGCTTGAATCATCCCAAAACCACCCCTCCTCCTGTCCCCCAGGTCTGTGGAAAAATTGTCTTCCATGAATCTGGTCCCTAGTGCCAAAATATTGGGGAACACTGTGTTTGATCATTTAGTTTGAGGGCTGATTAAGAAAGGGGGAGAAATGAGTATCATCTTAGCTGTCTCTCCCCTCTCCCAAGATGAACTTTAGTTTTATTATTTCTGACTTGGTGGGGTTAAAGTTCAGGGTATAATAAAAATTGAATGGCAAAGTTATGATTCACATATAATCCAGGATATTTTTAGTAGAATATGACTTACATATCTCTTATTTTATCATAGGCAACAACAACTTGAAATCAACTTAAAAACAGTATATGTGAGATTGAGTATCTGGGTCCTACAAAAGGAAAATTGGTTAGCAATTAGAAGTAACTTCAACCTTAAGGACTTTACTTTGATATTCTGTTTGCAAATCAAAGAAGCGGTGGCATTCATTGGTATATATTCTACTTAAAAAGATTGTATAAATGGAATATATACTTGGTTATAAAATGATTTTTCAACGCTTTTAAGAACGACTGTACTGGGCTCAGTTAGCTCATGCCTATAATCCCAGCACTTTGGGAGGCCAGGATGGAAGGATCACTTGGGGCCAGTAATTTGAGGTTGCAGTGAACCATGACCACGCCACAGTATTCTAGCTAGGACAATAGAGTAAGATCCTGTCTCCACCAAAAATTAAAAAATTGGTGTGGTGACATGCGCCTGTAGTCCTAAGTCCTCTGGAGGCTGAGGTGGGAGGATCACTTGAGCCCAGGAGTTAAAAGTTGCAGTGAGCTGTGTTCATGCCACTACAGTCTCGCCTGGGTGACAGTGAGACTCTGTCTCAAAAAAACCCGAAAAACCAAAAAACTGAAATATATCTAGAGGATATTTTCTTACTGTATATTATATAGGCTTAAAAACTTTTTTCCTAATTATTTGAACTAACTTTGTTATTTCTTTCCTCAGTTTAACCTTTCTTCCTGAGGGTGCTTGTTTTATAAGATAATTTGTGTAAGATTGGCCAGTAACTTCATGGCATAAAGAAAACCCAGAGCTATGAATTAAAGATAGGAGATTTTGTTTTTTCCTTTTAAGATGTGGTCTTGCTTTGTTGCCCAGGCTGTAGCGCAGTGGATTTGGATCTTGGTCTTGGTTTTGACATTGAACTATGTGAGAGAAGTTACTTATCTCACTGATCCTCAGTTTTCTCAACTATAAAATAAGGACATTATTTTTCAGACCAGGATGAAATGAGGAAAGAAAAATGGAAAGAGTAGTAACTGTATACCCACTTGTCTCTTCTCCCTCCTCCTCCTCCTTCCCTCCCCTCCCCTCCCCTCCTCTGAAAGAAAAATGGAAAGAGTAGTAACTGTGTACCAAGGTCTTTTCTCTCCTCTCTTCTCTCTCTGCTCTCTCCTCTTCTCGATGGAGTTTTGCTCTTGTTGCCCAGGCTGGAGTGCAATTGCGCAATCTCGGCTCACTACAACCTCCGACTCCGGGTTCAAGTGATTTTTCTGCCTCAGCTTCCCAAGTAGCTGGGATTACAGACATGCACCACCACGCCTGACTTATTTTTTGTATTTAGTAGAGATGGGGTTTCACCATGTTGGTCAGGCTGGTCTCAAACTCTTGACCTCAAGTGATCCACCCACCTTGGCCTCTCAAATGCTGGGATTACAGTCATGAGCCATGGCACCCAGCCACTTTATTATCTTTATGTCTGTCTCTTTGTATATACATGTCACACTTTTTTTTGCTGAACTATTTGAAAAAAGTCGAAAATGTGATTCATTTCTTAATACTCCAGCATACATCACTTGAAAATAGGACATTCTTTTGTAACCAGGATATCATCATCACAGCTAAGAAAAGTAATAATTTCCTAATATCATTGAACAGTAATTCAGATTTCTTTAGTTATCCCTGAACATCTTTTTATATATATTTATATATTTATTTATTTATATTTTTTGACACAGAGTCTTGCTCTGTTGCCAAGGCTGGAGTGCAGTGGCATGACCTTGGCTCACCACAACCTCTGCTTCCCAGGTTCAAGTGATTCTCCTGCCTCAGCCTCCCGAGTAGCTGGGATTATAGGCGCGTGCCATCACGCCCAGCTAGGTTTGATATTTTTAGTAGAGACAGGGTTTTGCAATGTCAGCCAGGCTAGTCTCAAACTCCTGACCTCAGGTGATCCATCCGTCTTGGCCTTTCAAAATGTGGGGATTACAGGCGTGAGCCACCCAGCCTCCCTGAACATCTTTTAAATGTATATTTTTCAAACAGGATCTGATCAAGTCTCATACATTGCATTTGGACGTTAAGGATCTTCAGTTTATTGTGCTCTGGAGAAGTCACCCTAATTTTTGTAACTCATGAGATTTATTTTTCGAAGAGACCAGGCTGATTGTTTCATATAATATCACACATTCTGGATTTATTTTCTTGTGGTTTTTCTGTTTCTTATATACTTGTAGATGGAAGGTAGGCTTGCTTCATTTGCATTAAACAGTTTTGGGCAAGACACTTTGTAGATGATACTGTGGTATTACAAAGCACATAAAGTCATTTCTCCACTGGTGGGGATGTTAAGTTTGATAACTTGGTTACTATGGTGACCCACTAGATCTCTCCATTGTAAAGGAACATTTATCTCTTTGCAATTTAGCAAATAAAATTATGGGAGGCTACTTTGACACTCTCCTAAAAGCCTGTTCCCTAACTATCCTTTACGTAATGTTTTGAACATTCATTGATGATACTTGCTTGAATTAATTAATTGGGAGTTACAAAATGATGATTTTAAAAATTGTAATATTTTCTTCAGTATTTATTATTCTTCTATAATAAGTAGCTTTTCCTTGTCAATTGAGAGTATATTACAGCTCCTTCTAAAAAGCCAGGATAAATGCTTAATATAGTAGTCTCTTCTCATGTGCAGTTTTGCTTTCCATGGTTTTAGTTACCTGTGATCAGCTGAAGTCTGAAAATATGACATGGAAAATTTCAGAAATAAACCATTCATACATTTTAAATTTAAATTTCACTCTATTCTGAGTAGCATGATGAAATTTCGTGCCGCCCTGCCCAGGATTGAATTATCCCTTTGTCCATTGTATCCATGTTGTACAGTGTGTATGTATAGAAAAAAACTTGGTGGGCTGGGTGTGGTGACTCTTGCCTATAATCCCAGCACTTTGGGAGGCTGAGGCAAGTGGATCACCTGACATCAGGAGTTCGAGACCAGCCGGGCTAACATGGTGAAACCGCGTCTCTACTAAAAATACAAAAATTATTCAGGCGTGGTGGCGTACTCCTGTAATCCCAGCTACTCAGGAGGCTGAGGCAGGAGAATCGCTTGAACCCGGGAGGCGGAGGTTGTAGTGAACCAAGATCGCACCGTTGCACTCCAGTCTGGGCAACAAGAGCAAAACTCCGTCTCAAAAAAACAAAACGAAACAAAACATAGTGTATAGAGTTTGGAAGTATCTGCAGTTTCGGGCATTCACTGGGGGTCTTGGACCCCTGTGAATAAGGGGGAACTACTATATTGCCAGATTTTATTATATTATAATATTATTAGCTGATATTTTGTTAAAGTATTTTTGTATGTTTGTTCATGGAAGATATTGGTCTGTAATTGTATTAGTCTTCCATAACAAAATACAACAGATTGGATGATATTAAACAACAGAAATTTATTTTCTTACAGTTCTGGATGCATTGCATTGTGTGTGTATTCATAGGTAGTTTGTGTTATTTCTACTTTTGAACGTATTGAGATTTATGACCTTATATATGGCCAATTTTTGTGAATTAGTCTGTGTCTACTTGAAATGGGGTTGTATTCTCTATCAGAATATAAAACTCAATATAATAAATACAATATAGTAAAATCTACCTTATTGATTGTGTTACTTAGGTTGTCTATTGCTTTACCTGCTGTTATTCTGTTTCCATTAATTTCTCCATGCATCTACTATAGATTTTTGCTTGGCAAGGTTGTGCCCATGCTCTTTGGTTAATAGATATTCATAACTGAATTTTCTTCCTCATTGTTAATTTGGCCTTCAGCATAAAGAAGTGTCCTCCTTTGTCTTGTTAGATGCTTTTTGGCCTGAATTTTACATTGTGAGGTATTAAGATCATAACCCGTGTTTTCTTTTTGATTGTATTTTCTTGTTTTCTTTTTTTTTTTGAGACGGATTGTTGTTGTGTCTCCCAGGCCGAAGTGCAATGTTGCGATCTTGGCTCACTGCAACCTCTGCCTCCCAGGTTCAAGTGATTGTCCTGCCTCAGTCTTCCGAGTAGCTGGGGTTACAGGTGCTCACCACCACACCCAGTTAAGTTTTGTATTTTTGGTAGAGACAGGGTTTCACCGTGTTGGCCAGGATGGTCTCAAACTCCTGACCTGAAGTGATCTGCCCGCCTTGGCCTCCCAAAATGTCGCAATTACAGGCGTGAACCACCGTACCTGGCCATATTTGCCTGTTATACCTTTGTTCTTCTTTTTTCCCTTTTATATTTCTTAATTACTTTGTTTTAGGTGTATGCCCTTGTATATAGCATACTATTGGTTTTACTTTCTGAACCAATCTGAAAGTCTTGTTTCAATAGAAGAGTTAAGCTCTTTGAATTTATTATTGACATTGATATGCTTAATCTTCAGACAATTATTATATCTTCTGCATATATTCTATTTCTATATCTTTCATTGTGTTGTACTCATCTTTTTTAAAAAAAGTTTTGCTTTTGTTTTGGAATTTTTTTTTTTTTGTGGGGAGACAGAGTCTCGCTCTGTTGGAGTGCAGTGGTGCAATTTTGGCTCACTGCGGGGGTGAAATCTTCGCTCACTGCAGCCTTAACCTCACAGGCTCAAGCAATCCTCCCACCTCAGCCTTCCGAGTAGTTGGGACCACAGATATCTGCCACCATGACCGGCTAATTTTTAAATTTTTGTCGATATAGAGTCTCCCTGCATGGCCCAGGCTGGTCTCAAACTCCTGGGCTCAAGCAGTCCCCCTTCCTTGACCTCCCAAAGTGCTGGGATTGCAGGTGTGAACACCACTGCACCTGGCTGGAGATTATTTTTGGATGTTTAGTATATTTATTTGAATAAATTATGGAGTTTAATGAATAATAACATTGTTTTGTTAATTGTGACAAATGTACCAGGGCAGTGTGAGGTTTTAACAATAGGGGAATCTTGGTACACGGTATATAGAAACTGTCTGTACCATCTGCAACTTTTCTGTTAATCTAAAACCATTTTAAATTAAGAAAATATTAAATATAAAGTGCTGTAGGTGTCCTGGACCGGTGTTAGAAAGTAAATTTTGCACTGAGCATGGTGGTTCTTGCCTGTAATCCCAGCATTTTGGGAGGCCAAGGTGGCTGGATCACTTGAGGTCAGGAGTTCAAGACCAGCCTGACCAACATGGTGAAATCTGGTCTCTACTAAAAATACAAAAAATTAGCCAGGCATGGTGGTGCATGTCTGTAATGCCAGCTACTTGGGAGGCTGAGGCAGAAGAGTCACTTGCTCCTGGGAGGCAGAGGTTGCAGAGGGCTGATGTCCCACACTGCACTGCAGCCTGGGTGACAGTGAAGGAGACTGTCTCAAAAAAACAAAACAAAACAAAAAAACCCAAAAGAAAGTAAATTTTGTTTGAGTTTGTTGGTGAATATTAGCTGTATTTTTTAGTTTCCAGTAAATCAAGGTGCAGTGTAATCGTTGTACATTTTATGTTGAAGCGTTATGGGAAAATACCTTTATTTTATAATAATGAAGGAAAAGGACTTTTGGATTGGAAAGGAATATTTTGACAAAGATTATATAAAATTTTTTCTTCTAAAAATTCTTTTTCTTCAACCAGACAAGATACCATTTTTTCAAAGCTAGGTAAGATACCACTTTTTCAAATGGTATCTTGTCTGATTGAATTATTAGAATGTTTTTGGCATGTTTAGTAGCAAGTGGTAAAGGTCGATTGAAATACAAGCTGAAAAATTCTAATGGCCCCTGGAAGGTGGCAGTGTAGGCTTCTCGTCTCAGAATTTTAGATCTGGAGGAGACCTTTTTTTTTTTTTTTTTTTAGACGGAGTGTTGCTCTGTTGCCCGGGCTGGAGTGCAGTGGCCGGATCTCAGCTCACTGCAAGCTCCGCCTCCCAGGTTTACGCCATTCTCCTGCCTCAGCCTCCCGAGTAGCTGGGACTACAGGCGCCCGCCACCTCGCCCGGCTAGTTTTTTGTATTTTGTAGTAGAGACGGGGTTTCACCGTGTTAGCCAGGATGGTCTCGATCTCCTGACCTCGTGATCCGCCCGTCTCGGCCTCCCAAAGTGCTGGGATTACAGGCTTGAGCTACCGTGCCTGGCCTGGAGGAGACCTTTAAAATTTATTCCAGTTCCTTCATTATAGGAGAATATCTAGAAGTCTAGGGACATGATATGTTATTTCCGAGATCACATAGTAAATTGCTGTTTAGAGCTGGGACTAGTACTAAGCCTCTTCCATTTCTGTTTCAGGATTAGTTTCTCAATGCCAGAATGTGTTCTTGAAAGGCACGATAACCAGATCCTGGGCTCCTCATATCCTACCTAAATTAGTGCAACTAAAGCAGTGTGACATATTTATATTGGTGTTTTTATAAAGGCACAGAAACAGACATGATTTATTCAGTAAAACAGGGATAGTGTTAGGTCATAAGACCCCTGACCTGTTGATTCTACCTCTTTGTCTTACCCACTAATAAATAGCTTAGAGATAGTAGCTAAAAAAATCCAATGGTTATGAACTAGAGATTGGGAGCTGGAAGTGCAGCTGGTACTAGAAACCATAAAAACACCAGATGATGTTTGTGGTGTGGTGAAGAGTGCTGGGATGATGTGGGTAGAGGGTGATGAAAGCTTTGGTCATGAGTAAGTGGGTCTAGAACCTATAGAATGGGGGGCGGAATAAAGGAAGCAATGGAGCGACCATCAAACTCATGCTTATCAGGAGGATCGTTTGCTCTGTTCTCATTCTCTATAGCATATCACTACTTGCCAGCTAAGATTTAGAATAATCATAGACAATAACGAAATAAAATACATCTGATATCCGCACAATATTTCAAGCACAATACTCTCGTAAATATTGTACTATTTGATCGTTGCAATATCCTTGTGAGATAGGTAGAAGGGATATTGGTGAGTAGAAAATACTAAATATAATATGTGTTAATGTAGTGTGCTAGAAACCACTAAGGGATATAAGGGTGAATAGACACAGGCTCTGTTCTCATGGTGTGCCCAATCTTTTGGGGATGGGGTGGGAAAAACAACCAGTTACAATGTATAGGAAGTTGAAAAGGATTTAGAAATTCAAACTGTGTCCCATGGGAATTTAGAAATAGTGATGGTATTGTAACAGAAATTTTGGTATTTTGCCTTCTTAATTCAGACTAACTGAAAGGATAATGACTATAAAAGCATCTTGATTGTAATATATACTGATACAATTTTCCTTTATAATTTTCAGATTATTTTTTATTTTAGGTGATTTTACACAGCTATTTATATGAATAAATTTATGAATTAAGGATGACAGAAATCACTTAAATTGTTTTAGTGATTTTTGGCATATTAGCCTGGTTTGAGAAGGAGGAAGAAAACAAGGGAATTGATTTTGTAATGTCAAATAGACCTTACAAATTTAGGACAGATTTACCTAGACCATTATGAATAAATAAATAGACCCTTTTAATTAGTAAGAAACTAGACAAAATTTAATATAGTTGATTTCATACTAGTTTATGTTGATGATGTAGACAACTTCACCAAAGGAGGGGGAGTAGTGAATAAATTAGTTATAACTTATTTTACTGTAAAGTAATGTTAATTGTCAGAATAATTATAGGAAACATTTGCTAACCAATAAATATGAGTTTGACAGTCTTATAATGATGAATTCATTTTTGTTGAGATAGTGGACAAAGCAGACTTTTTTGTTTTTGTCACTTATTCCTAGAATCCATTTTAAAGTCTCTAGTTTTGTTAGTATTTATCACCTACCTTAACTATTTTCTTTTGCCAAAACAGAAAGAATGCAGCTTCCGTTGATATACTGGCGTCACTTAGAATATCAACACTACAGGGAAAGAAGGAAAGGAAGCAATATACCATTGTCAGTGTGCTTTTCTCCTCTGAGGCTTTCATCCTTCTTGTGTTTTCTCTCTTAGCATTGGCCCATAGCTAGAAGACATTGAGGTCCTGCCTTACTGCTTTTTTACCTTAGCCATGAACAGCATACCCCATACTATATTTAGGTTGATAAATTTTCAGTAGTAAAATTCTTCATGGTGAGCAGCCTCTTCTAGGCTGTCCTCACCCCTACCTTACCCTATTTCACTGTGGAAAGCTCACTTTCTTGGTTGAAGCATCTCCCTGTTTGAAGTCCAGCTTTGGGGAAACCTAGAATGACCTTAGGACAACCAGTGTTACGAGACTCAGTAGTGCCTGAGTCATACTTAGCTTTTTAAACATGTTTATAGCTTTCACTTTTTATGGGTAAATAGCCCTTTTATTATCAACACAGTACTTTCCTCTTTTTCTTAAAAGTGACTAATTTCACCACTGATGAAAGTTTGTTTTTGTCATCTGTTAAACATGTTTTCCCATGACTTTGGTTTTCTTCTTCATTTCATAAGTGATTTTGTGTGTATTTGTATGCACGTGTGTGTGGTTTCCTTTTGTAGAACAAGATGTATTTCTTTGAAGATGAGACTCAATGGGCCATTTACTGTTTTTCTTTCCTCACCTAGGGTATGTTCAGTTTAGCTTACAGTCTTCTTTTTTCCTAACAGTGTGGGTAAAAATGACTGACTCTGTTCAACATTACAGATTGAAAATAAAATCTGTGATTCCTAGCCTCTTTTTTTGTACTTCTTTATTTTAAAATCAGATTTTTCCTTCTCTATGCTTTCTTTTTTCCATCATGGAGATAACATAAGATGTTTATTTATTATATAGGTATTCTGTTTCTCCTGAAGACTTCTACTTATTGTTTTGCTTCTCTTCCTTTATTATGTTCATGTACAGTCTACAGCAAATCTTGTAATGTTCGACTGAATTCTAGTGCCACTAATGATAAGCAAGTATAACATTTCTTCTTAAGTGAATAATTTCTTCCATATATTTGACGTGGCTATGTTATGTGCTGCACTCTTGGTTGTATCTTTTCAGGTTTATTTATTTATTTATTTATTTATTTATTTATTTATTTATTTATTTATTTTGAGACAGAGTCTAGCTCTGTCGCCCAGGCTGGAGTGCAGTGGCGCGATCTCGGCTCACCGCAAGCTCCGCCTCCCGGGTTTACGTCATTCTCCTGCCTCAGCCTCCCGAGTAGCTGGGACTACAGGCGCCCGCCTCGTCGCCCGGCTAGTTTTTTGTATTTCTTAGTAGAGACGGGGTTTCACCGTGTAGACCAGGATGGTCTCGATCTCCTGACCTCATGATCCACCCGTCTCGGCCTCCCAAAGTGCTGGGATTACAGGCTTGAGCCACCGCGCCCGGCCTATTTATTTTTTCTCAGAGAAATCTTTCAGTTTATATCTTTTCTAAAATGGGGTTTTTCTTACATTGGGTTTTTATTGCTGATTACTGGATATTGTTTATTCTTTGGATGCTGTTGATATTCAGCTATCATGAAAGTAAACTTTCTTGGTTGATCATTTTTTTCTATTACATAATGAAGCAGGATATTTCCCTGACTCCTTTGTGGGACTCGCAACAGGGGTGCCTCCTTTACCCAGCCCACCAGTTTTTTTTTTTTTTTTTTTTTTGAGACAAAGTCTCTGTTGCCCAGACTGGAGTGCAGTGGCACTCACTGCAAGCTCACTGCAAGCTCCGCCTCCTGGGTTCATGCCATTCTCCTGCCTCAGCCTCCCGAGTAGCTGGGACTACAGGGGCCTGCCACCACGCCCAGCTAATATTTTGTATTTTTAGTAGAGACGAGGTTTCACCATGTTAGCCAGAATGGTCTTGATCTCCTGACTTCGTGATCCACCCACCTTGGCCTCCTGAAGTGCTGGGATTACAGGCGTGAGCTACCGTGCCCGGCCCCAACCCACCACTCTTAACTCTTTGTGGAAGGGAGCGCGCAAGTGAACGGGTGTGGGAATTGGAGTGAATGAGTGCTGGAACCAACTGGCCACTTTGGCGTCAGAGGGCTCAACCTCCACTCACTCGAACCCACTGTGTTCTACCCCTTGTAGGAGGGAGTGTGCGTATCAGTGGGTGCCAGAACTGGCCAGATGCTTTAGCTACAGCAGGAGTGAACTCTGTGCAGGCCCCACAGCAGTGTCCAGAAGTGGGTAACTGTGACTATTGAAGCCCCAGAGGGTATGTTACAGTGCTCTTTTAGCTCTGCTGTCCGTGGACAGCTTAAGTGTTAACAGCTTACTGGACCCTTTGCTTTTTTGTGTGAGGTGGCTGCCCTTTGCCAGTGAGGGCAAAGGGCCAGTGTGAAAGCCTTTTGTATCCACACTTGTGGCTCCTAAGCTCTTGTCTGGTGCCCAGGAAAAATGGGGTTGCATGAATGAATTGAAGGATGGTAAATGCAGGGGATTTTATTGCACATAAAAGTGGCTCTCAGCAGAAATGGAAGAAAGGGGACAGGATGGGTAGGTAATCTTCCCCTGGGAAGTTCAACCATCTCCGGCCAGATTCTTCTGTGTAGTAATGCCATCAAGCTGTCCTTCTGAAGTCAAGCCGCCTCTCTCCGATGTCCAGCTATGGTCTTGTCTACCAGCTGAGTCTGGAGTTTTCATAGGCACAGGCTGGGATGGGGCAGGGCTGTGGGTGGTTTAGGAAAAGGCAACATTTGAGCCGGAAAACAGGGATATAAATTCTCACTTTAGGCCACGGTTTTAGACTTTTTGACTTGAGGGTGAGGTTTTACTGGGGACCTGCCATTTTCTACCTAGAATTTCTCTGTCCCCCATTCCTGTCAATAATATGCATTTCTTAAATACTTTGTTTCTCCTGTGGTAATATTTTGTTTTCATATGAGTTCCTTCTCATTCTTAGATCCTATTTATGCTTCTTTGCTTTAGGATAACATATTGACATATAAGTGATATTTATTGAATACGTCTAATATTTAGAAAATTTCAGCATTTAGTGCTGTCACAAAGTTAATTTAGTTCATAGTCCTCCTTTAAAATACAGTGTTTCCAGATAAGATGGACTAACAGGGATGGTCTTTTCACCTAAGACAACTAAAGAATGGGACAAAATAATGAAACAACAGTTCTCAAGACATTTGCCATCAAGCAGCAAAAGACATTGATCCCCAAGGGATGGGAAACAAATTAGGCGAGATCATGCAGTTGCTCTAGCTCCCACCTAGAGAGAGTTTCTAGGGGTGGAACAAAGCAGTGGAACCCAGAAGGAGCCTAGAGATTTCTCTGTATTGAAGAGGTGGAGCTAGCTGGGAGATTGGGGGGCCAAGGCAGCTAGAGTTCACAAGGTAGAGTGCCAGAGAGGAGAAAGCTGCAAGAGACAGAACTTCACAGATCTGTAGAAATTCTTTTCAAGAATTCAGTTGACTAGTGATCAATACATGCCTGTAAGGAAACTACAGGAAGCTGCGGAAGAACCACCGAAAATGAATTGAAGGGAGTAAATACAATACTCAGCTCACACGTGGCTAGGAATAGGGCCTGAATCCATCAGACAAAAAAACTTCATAATTCAACAGGTGTGTCAGGTAGAGGACCTCCAGCCTTCTACTTTTTATTTCTAGATGTTCAACTTGGGTCTTTTTTGTTCTGTGTCTTTACTTAATATACTTAACCTTTCTTCTGGCTTTTAGTACACATGGAACAGATATATAATAACTTTTAATGTCCTAGTCTCCTAATTCTACCAACCCTGTCATTCCTGGGTTGGTTTTGATTGATTGATTGATAGCTCTCCTTCTGGCTCTATTTTCTTGCCTTAATTTTTTTAACCTGCTTGTTAATTAATTGGTGCGTATCAGGCATGTAAAATAAAACATTGTAAGTTGTACCTTGTTGGGTGCTGGACATTTTTATATTCCTATGTTCTTTTTTTTTTTTTTTAAGAGATGGAGTCTTGCTCTGTTGCCTGGGCAATAGTGCAGTAGTAGCCTGATTATAGCCCATGGCAGTATTCAACTCTTGGGCTCAAGTGATCCTCCTGTTGCAGCCTCCAGAGTAGCTGGGACTGCAGGTGCGTACCACCAGCCCCGGTGCCTGTAGATATTTTTTGAACATTTTCCTGGTCTGTATTGAAGTTCTTTGAAAGTGTTTTTTAACTTTTAGTTATTGCTTTTAATCTTTGTTAAGTGTAACCACTTAATTTAATTTTCCCGACTACTGAGGCAAAACCCTTCTGAATACTTTATGCTTCATGAATTATGAGACTTTTCCATTCTGGCTGTTGGTTACAGATGTTAAACTGAGGATCATATTGTCCATTCAAGACCTGTTTTTAAGCTCTGTTGGGATCATTATAGAGTAATCTTTATTCTAGGATAAATTTAGCCCTCCTGAGGTCTGTACCTATTGCCTAGAGTGTAAAGAGATATCTCTACTGTGGCTGGATGGAACTCAGATAATCTGTCTCCGAGCTCAGTGTCAACCCAGAGTCGTTCATATTTTACCTCCTGGCAGATGTTTTTGTCTGACTTTATGGAATTTCACCCTAAGCATGTGTAGATTAGTATTTAGTTGACGACTCAAGTAGACCCCAATGTACTTATCTGTAGCTTTTTTCTGCTTAAGTTTCTCCTTTCTAGTATATTATTCTAGTAATTCTTGCCACCTCCACTGTTCCAAACTCCGTTCTTTGCAAGTTAGCAAAACTGCTGTATTCTGCTTTGAATTTCCCTGTTGGCAGGGGTATCTAGAACATGTCTCTATGCAGAAAGCCAGTGTGGTCATAGGCCTTATCTAGTTTGTTTTCTTGTTTCAGGGAACACAGATCTATACTAATCGTTGTTCACTGTCTGGAAACGGTCATGTATTTTTGTGTGGTTTTGCAGTTGCTTACCATCTGAGGGTAAATCTGTTACCAGTTATTCCATAATGGCTGGAGGCATACATTTCATACTATTGGATTATTGTGGAGTTTGGCAAAGACTTTTGGGTGAAGTTACAGGAAAGAATTACAATAGACCTTTGCTGATTTTAGACTTAATGGCTATTTAGTAATTGTGTGTTTATGGGCTTTGGGAGTAGTTGACTATGTCTTCTTCAAATAGATCTGTGAGATAATGTAAGTAATAAAGCATTATTATTCTTGGGTTTTTGCACTCCAGGGTGGCTCATGTTTGCAATTCCAGCATTTTGGGAGGCTGAGGCAGGAGGATTACTTGAGCCCGGGAGTTTGATACCAGCCTGGGCAACATAGCGAGACCCAGTCTTTACAATAAAGTGAAACAAAATACATTTTAAAATCTTTTAAAAAAGAAAATAGTTGTATTACCTTCGTGGTGGGAGGAGTTTAAGTTAGTGATATTGCTTTTATATTAGTTGTAATTGCCTAAAATTGTTTTCAGTAGACTTTGATGTCATTGGAGAAAAACTGCTTCTCACAATTAATAATGTCAATCAGAGAAAAATCCATGTTGTTGACGTAAGAGTAAAGCGACTGGCAGAAAGACACATTTCTATAGAATGTATTGTGTCTTTGTACTGTTCTTGGGTTTTTGTACTTGGTGACCTGCACATACTACACACTCAGTGAACATTTGATGTGTGAATCTTTATTAAGGCCATTTCACTTTTCAGTTAATCATATTGATTACTAACTGTGTGCCAAACATGATACTGGATGAGGGAGAGGCAGCAACAAATGAAGTAGGAGAAGGGTCCCTGATCAAAAGACTGCATGAGATGGTGCATGTATAAGGTAGCAAAATATTCTAGCGAAGATTAATGAAGTATAGAATGATTATGTCAGCTCTTAGGGAGGTATAGAGGGGATGGATTTTGAGAAAGCTGATGGATATGCATTGATTGATAAAGGAGAAAAAAATCCCTGTTTTTTAAAAAAAGGAATGGTGTATTGCAGGGCGACAGCTGAGAGTAAACAGATTGTTCCATGGAAAGAAAGCAAAATTAAATTGGCTTTAGTAGAAGTTTGTGTAGAAGATAGTAAGAAACTGGGTTATAGAGCTAATTGAGGTGTCATACAAAATCGAGGAGAAATACAAAAGATTTTGAGCTTTGGTCTGAAAAGAGGTATACTTCTGAATGCCTTTTATGTTAAAAGATAGACAAAGTTAAAGAATTTTATATTCACAAAGCAAGTTATATGAGCGCTAACTTATTTTAAGTTGAACTATGAAGCAAATTAAGCCACTGAGTGTTACTGAGTTTGGGTATAATTTGCAAAACAAAAACCCATTTTTTGTTGACATTTGGAAAGGGCTACTTACAGAATAAGTCAATGTACAAAATAAGTGAATTTGCATGTTATTGTTTCTGGAATTGGTGGGTTCTTGGTCTCACTGACTTCAAGAATGAAGCCGCGGACCCTCGCGGTGTGTTACAGTTCTTGAAGATGGTGTGTCCGGAGTTTGTTCCTCCAGACGTTCAGATGTGTCTGGACCTTCTTCTTCTGGTGGGTTCGTGATCTCACTGTCAGGAGTGAAGCTGCAGACCTTCATGGTGAATGTTACAGCTCTTAAAGGCAGCGCGTCTGGAGTTGTTCATTCTTCCCAGTGGGTTTGTGGTCTCATTGGCTTCAGGAGTGAAGCTGCAGACCTTCGTGGAGAGTGTTATAGCTCATAAAGGCAGCATGAACCCAAAGAGTGAGCAGCAGCAAGATTTATTGCAAAGAGAGAAAGAACAAAGCTGCTACAGTGCAGAAGGGGACCCTAGCGGTTGCCGCTGACTGGGGCATCCTGCTTTTATTCCCTTATCTGACCCCACCCACATCCTGCTGATTGGTCCATTTTACAGAGTGCTGATTGGTCCATTTTGACAGAGTGCTGATTGGTGCGTTTACAATCCTTGAGCTAGACACAGAGTGCTAGAGGGAAAAGTTCTCCAAGTCCCCACTAGGTTAGCTAGATACAGAGTTAGCTAGTTACAGAGTACCAATTAGTGTGTTTACAAACCTTGAACTAGACAGACACAGAGTACTGATTGGTGTATTTACAAACCCTGAGCTAGACACAGTGCTGGTTGGTGCGTTTATGATCCCTTAGCTAGACATAAAAGTTCTCCAAGTCCCCACCAGATTAGCTAGATACAGAGTGCTGATTAGTGCACACACAATCCTCCAGCTAGATATAAAAGTTCTCCAAGTCCCCATCTGGCTCAGGAGCCCAGCTGGCATCACCTAGTGGATCCTGCAGCGGAGCTGCAGGCGGAGCTGCCCACCAGTCCTGAGCTGCGCCTGCATTCCTCAGCCCTTGGGCTGTGATGGGACCGGGCACCACGGAGCAGGGGACAGCGCCTGTCGGGGAGGCTCTGGCCACAGGTGGGGAGCTCAGACGTGGTGGGCTACAGGTCCCAAGCCCTGCCCCAGGGGGAGGCAGCTAGGGCCCCGTGAGAATTTGAGTGCAGAGAATTTGAGTGCAGCACTGGCGGGCGGCACTGCTGGGGTCCCGGCGCAACCTCCACAGCTGTTGGCCCGGGTGCTAAGCCCCCCACTGCTCTGGGCTGGCATCGCCAGCTGGCTGCTCCATGTGCTGGCTGGCTGAACCCATGCCCGCGCCGGTGCCGGCTGTAACTTGCACTTGCCCGCGAGCGCCACACGCAGCCCTGGTTCCCGCCCCACCTCCCCCTCCAAGCAGAGGGAGGAGGCTCTGGCCTCAGCCAGCCCAGAGAGGGGCTCCCACGGTGTGGTGGCAGGCTGAAGGGTTCCTCAGGTGCCGTCAGCGTGGACACCGAGACTGAGGAGGCGCTGAGAGTGAGGGCTGCTAGCACATTTGTCACCTCTCATTGTGACTGGCTATGTAAGGAAAAGTTAAAGGGATTTAAAAATATATATAATAATGCTAACTGAAGATTGAGTCAAGGGCTGAATTTCATATATTTTTATTTTGTTCCAGGTTGCTGCTTTCGCTCAGAGGATATCGATGACCCTAATGGTCTTTTTGTTCAAGATAAAGTGACTTACTGCCTTTGTTGATTAACTGGACAAATTCAGGTTAGTGTATTTTGTGGACAGCACTTCCCTTTTCTAATTATATGTTAATATTTTGAGAAATAGATAATTTTGTGGTTAAAGCGACATGTTACATACCAGTAAAGTAGAAAGGCCAAGTCAGTCTAAACTCTGTTGAATTGTGTATTAGTTAAGAAACATTTTCTTACTGCCTACTGTGTACAATATTCACTGCATACATTGAAAAATATTTTATTTCCTTTTAAATAGTTTCGTACTTTAAATTATGGGGCTGGATAAACAGTTGTGGTTGAACGTGATACATTAACTTTTGGCATCGTTGTGTGGCAATTTTTGGTGCTAAAAATAAGCAACTCATCTTAAACATTTCTGACATTTTTAGTAGCTGACTTTTAAAGGTATTCTTGTCCAGATTTCAGTCCTACATTAACATTTTTATTTATTTTTAGCGTTCAGTCTATTAATTTTGACAAATATATGTCACCACAATTAAACCATTTTCCAAACCTTTCAAATTTGCTCGTGTTGCCCATTTGTAGTTGACCTCTCCTTATACCTCAATCCCTAGCAATCGCTAATCTCTTTCTATCCCTATAGTTTGCCTTTTCCAATATGTCATTTAATTGGAATCATCTAATATGTAGTTTTTAAATCCTGGCTTCTTTCACTTAGAATAATATATTTGAGGTTTATTCATGTTGCTGTGTGCATCAGTAGTTGTGTATCAGTAGTTTGTTCTTTTTTTATTGCCGAGTAGTGTTCCACTTTATGGATACCATAATTAGTTTATTCATTTACCTGTTTATGGATATTTAGGCTGTTTCTAGTTTTTGATGATTGTAAAACTGCTGCAGTCATACATTAAAAAAATAAAAATGTGATTCTATGTTCTTTAAAAAATTTGGCTGGGTGTGGTGGCTCAAACCTGTAATCCCAGCAGTTTGGGAGGCTGAGGTGGGCAGATCATGAGGTCAAGAGATCGAGACCATCCTGGCCGACATGGTGAAACCTTGTGTCTACTAAAAATACAAAAATTAGTTGGGTATGGTGGTGCATACCTGTAGTCCCGCTACTCGGAGCTGTAGTCCCAGATACTCAGGAGAATCGCTTGAACCCGGGAGGCAGAGGTTGTGGTGAGGTGAGATTGTGCCATTGCACTCCAGCCTGGTGACAGAGCGAGACTCCGTCTTTAAAAAAAAATTNCCTGAGCTGCGCCTGCATCCTCAGCCCTTGGGCTGTGATGGGACCGGGCACCACGGAGCAGGGGACAGCGCCTGTCGGGGAGGCTCTGGCCACAGGTGGGGAGCTCAGACGTGGTGGGCTACAGGTCCCAAGCCCTGCCCCAGGGGAGGCAGCTAGGGCCCCGTGAGAATTTGAGTGCAGAGAATTTGAGTGCAGCACTGGCGGGCGGCACTGCTGGGGTCCCGGCGCAACCTCCACAGCTGTTGGCCCGGGTGCTAAGCCCCCCACTGCTCTGGGCTGGCATCGCCAGCTGGCTGCTCCATGTGCTGGCTGGCTGAACCCATGCCCGCGCCGGTGCCGGCTGTAACTTGCACTTGCCCGCGAGCGCCACACGCAGCCCTGGTTCCCGCCCCACCTCCCCTCCAAGCAGAGGGAGGAGGCTCTGGCCTCAGCCAGCCCAGAGAGGGGCTCCCACGGTGTGGTGGCAGGCTGAAGGGTTCCTCAGGTGCCGTCAGCGTGGACACCGAGACTGAGGAGGCGCTGAGAGTGAGGGCTGCTAGCACATTTGTCACCTCTCATTGTGACTGGCTATGTAAGGAAAAGTTAAAGGGATTTAAAATATATATAATAATGCTAACTGAAGATTGAGTCAAGGGCTGAATTTCATATATTTTATTTTGTTCCAGGTTGCTGCTTTCGCTCAGAGGATATCGATGACCCTAATGGTCTTTTGTTCAAGATAAAGTGACTTACTGCCTTTGTTGATTAACTGGACAAATTCAGGTTAGTGTATTTTGTGGACAGCACTTCCCTTTTCTAATTATATGTTAATATTTTGAGAAATAGATAATTTTGTGGTTAAAGCGACATGTTACATACCAGTAAAGTAGAAAGGCCAAGTCAGTCTAAACTCTGTTGAATTGTGTATTAGTTAAGAAACATTTTCTTACTGCCTACTGTGTACAATATTCACTGCATACATTGAAAATATTTTATTTCCTTTTAAATAGTTTCGTACTTTAAATTATGGGGCTGGATAAACAGTTGTGGTTGAACGTGATACATTAACTTTTGGCATCGTTGTGTGGCAATTTTGGTGCTAAAATAAGCAACTCATCTTAAACATTTCTGACATTTTAGTAGCTGACTTTTAAAGGTATTCTTGTCCAGATTTCAGTCCTACATTAACATTTTATTTATTTTAGCGTTCAGTCTATTAATTTTGACAAATATATGTCACCACAATTAAACCATTTTCCAAACCTTTCAAATTTGCTCGTGTTGCCCATTTGTAGTTGACCTCTCCTTATACCTCAATCCCTAGCAATCGCTAATCTCTTTCTATCCCTATAGTTTGCCTTTTCCAATATGTCATTTAATTGGAATCATCTAATATGTAGTTTTAAATCCTGGCTTCTTTCACTTAGAATAATATATTTGAGGTTTATTCATGTTGCTGTGTGCATCAGTAGTTGTGTATCAGTAGTTTGTTCTTTTTTTATTGCCGAGTAGTGTTCCACTTTATGGATACCATAATTAGTTTATTCATTTACCTGTTTATGGATATTTAGGCTGTTTCTAGTTTTGATGATTGTAAAACTGCTGCAGTCATACATTAAAAAAATAAAATGTGATTCTATGTTCTTTAAAAAATTTGGCTGGGTGTGGTGGCTCAAACCTGTAATCCCAGCAGTTTGGGAGGCTGAGGTGGGCAGATCATGAGGTCAAGAGATCGAGACCATCCTGGCCGACATGGTGAAACCTTGTGTCTACTAAAATACAAAATTAGTTGGGTATGGTGGTGCATACCTGTAGTCCCGCTACTCGGAGCTGTAGTCCCAGATACTCAGGAGAATCGCTTGAACCCGGGAGGCAGAGGTTGTGGTGAGGTGAGATTGTGCCATTGCACTCCAGCCTGGTGACAGAGCGAGACTCCGTCTTTAAAAAAAAATTCTTTTTTTGCATTGATATATATTAGATGTACGTATTTATTTTCAGGGTACATGTGATAATTTAATACCTTTATGTAATCAAATCCGGGTAATTGGAATATCCATTAACTTATTCATTTTTTCTTCATATTAAGAACATTTTAATTATTCTTTCCTAGCTATTTTGAAAGGTACAGTCAACTAAGGTTAACTGTAATCACCCTATTGATCTGTTGAGCACCAGGTCTTATATCTTCTAAGTGTATGTTTGTACCCATTAATCAACCTTTTCTTCATCCCCCAACCCCATA
Organism: Rhinopithecus bieti; assembly: GCF_001698545.2. Lineage (NCBI taxonomy): Eukaryota > Metazoa > Chordata > Mammalia > Primates > Cercopithecidae > Rhinopithecus > Rhinopithecus bieti. The sequence continues at coordinate 1,206,179 of NW_016810602.1, read as the reverse complement.
TATTTTTTGCTAATAGAAGTTACTTTTTGTTGTTGCTGATATTAAAGAGCTGTAATGATTTAACTATTGCCTTTTAGGCCGTGGTTGCATTTCTTTTTAAAAATGTTATTAAAACGTAAGGAGAACACAACCAACATCGTGGCTATGGGGAGAAACTTGCAATTTATGGTCATTTTGAGTACAGAAAGAGAAATGATGTAAAATTATTAGAAAGGGGATCTATTGGAACTTGTGGTGTTTACTGATTTTGGAGATAATAGGTAGCCTTCTTGAATATAGTGGTAGATCAGAAATATACAGATAGATTAATATCGTTAAACCTCATATAGGTAGCTTCAAAAGTCATGTATAAAAGTCAAGTACATTAGAATTCTCCTATATTAAAAACATACTTAAAGAGGGTAAAGGTTGGGCATGCAAAAGTCAGTTTAAACTTTCTTGAATGAATATGTAGGATGAAAGTGATAGAAACTGTCTTTCTGCCTTGGGGAAATTAATGACCTCAAAAAGTAGCTTGAAACCCTGTTTGAATATTTATAAGGAAACTGTAGTTCATTATTTGTTATAGAAATAAAAAGGTGTTGAGAAAGTATTATGCTCTGACTGAGAAAATGTTGGATGGTTTAGACTCTAGCTTCTAAGCCTGGACACTAAAAGACTTACTGCAACTTTAAACTGTTTTCTTGTTTCTGAACATGTTTAGATGAATTATGTAACTTTCATAGTATCTCTATAGATAAGTGGCTTGCCGTGTTGTGTTCTCCGAAAACATTTTTTTAAAACTTTTTTCCTTTCATTTCTTTTTTTTTTTTTTTTGAGACAGAATCTCGCTCTGCCACTCAGGCTGGAGTGCAGTGGCTCAATTTCTGCTCACTGCAACCTCCGCTTCCTGGGTTCAAACAGTTCTCATGCCTCAGCCTCCCAAATAGCTGGGATTACAGATGTGCGCCACTATGTCCAGCTAAGTTTTGTATTTTTAGAAGAGATGGGGTTTTGCTATGTTGGCTAGGCTGGTCTCAAACTTCTTGGCTCAAGCAGTCTGCCCGCCTCAGCCTCCTGAAGTGCTAGGATTATAGATGTGAGGCACCGTGCCTGGTCAGAGAGCATTTCTTAAATAGACAAAACATTTTAGGCAGAGTCAGAGCATTTTAGAGATACTTCTGAAAGAGAATAGTTATCTATTCAGTGGGCAAATCCAACACAGAGTCAAAGATAATGCTGTGCTCAGAAGTCATGATTTCTTCAGGATTTTAGGGTATTTAGATTTTAAACCACAATTCTAAGGTCAATATTTATGTAAAGTATTTATGAAAATAAAAGCCATATTGAAATTTAAATTTAATATGCTTTAATTCACATAAAATATTTTGAGGTTGTTAATAAAGTTTAGATTTTTCTAGCTATATATTCAATATAAGCATATTTTTTTTAATATTTGAAAATTGAGATCCTATCTTGCACTGTTTAAATAGTAGCCCGTTTAACTTAAAATTAACTGCAAAAGAAATAAACAAAAACTGAGTTTTTGTAAAGAATATTAAATTGAGTAATTTAACTTTATCCCATCCATTGGGTTAAACAGTGATCCCAGGATAAAGAGAGAGACAGAATGATGAGTAAAATGAACCCTATACTGCAGTGTCTCCAGATACCTGTATGAGTAAAAGCTTACCATCTTACCTCTCTGGGTCTTTATTTTCTTATTTTAAAAAAAAGACGTTAAGGTCCACATTAAAGTCAGGTATTATTGGTGAAGTTTAAAACTACTAGTCTCTTTTATTTCATGAACACTGCCAGGCATTGGAAATTAGTGATAAAACTTGATTCACTGTGAGTAACAGCCAAAAAATAATAAAAAAAAATAGCATTTTATTTTAAAGTTAAAATAATAAAATAAAATAAAACTTGTTTGAGATACTTTTCTAGAAATGGAACATTTTAAAATGAAAATAGGATCCAAACATCTAAGTATTTACTTTTGATATTTGATATATAGGCTTGTTATAAGATTGTGACTCTGCTGAAGTGGTTTTAGTTTATACAGATTTTTGAGAGAAGAAAGTGTACCTTTTTGGTCTATATGTTTTCTTTGGAAGCATCTTCTCATTGTATTGTACCAATTTCATCTTGATTCTCTAAGAATCTTTTTAGTCTTTTAGGTCAAAGGAAATAGGTATTGAGAGACATTTCTCTTCAGTCTTACGGGTCTCTTCTGTTTCTGCACATTTGCTGAGCAGAGTACTGATAGCTTTTGTTGGGGGCTATCTTTTTCAAAGAAATCTATTTAGCAAACAGCCTAGGAAGATAGAAATAGTGCTTCCATTAGGACAGATGGCACATTTCTTTGCTGTCCGGGATAATTAAGATAATCTCTCTGGGGAAAAGGTTGGGCATGTTTGCTTGTAGCTCCTGGGGAGTTTCATAAGCTTAGGTTTTCTTGTCCTGCAGTGCAACCCACAGTATGTGCACTTGGTTTTCCTTTCATTGGCCTTTAGGAATTAGAGCTTGAGGAACCAGTACAAAATATGATACTATGTCTATGTTATTGTTGTGAGTAGTAAACTGTTCTTTGTTTCTGACCTAGGAGTGTCATAACTTCTGCCAGGATTATCTGATGCTAGTTTATGAGATACCACTAACACAACCTATTGATAAAACAAAACTGAGTTTATTGCTTATTGTGGTAAGGGAGAACACCACCTTAAAAGATCTTTGGTAGTGTCTTAGGTCAAAATTTGAGAATTATAAGTTTGGTTTAAGTTGGATCTTTCAGTGGTGGCGATGAGACTTGATTAGGATTGAGTAGGTGTCATGATAAAACAGTTGAGGTTTGGTCGAAACAGTAAGATAAAGATTTTGAAAACTACCAAAGAGTTGATGGGTCTTTCCAGAAGGTCTGTAGTGAACAATCACATTATATTTCTACAAGAGTCTCCTAGAATAGCAGTTATGCTAGTTAAGACAGTGGACTGGTAAAGTCATGTTAATGTACCTAGAAAGTTGTGTGTGTGAGTGATTAGTTTTCTAGGGCTGCTATAACAAAGCACCGTAAACTGGGTGGCTTAATATAACAGAAATTTATTCTTTCACAGTTTTGGAGGTTAGAAGTCTGAAATCAAGATGTTGGCAGGGCCACACTCTCTCTGAAGGCTCTAGGTAAGAATCCTTTCCTTCTTCTTTTAGCTTATGGTGGATGCCAGAAATCCTTAGTGTTTCTTGACTTGTGGTAGCATAACTCCAATATCTATCTCAGTATTCACATGACATCTTCCCTCTGTGGGTGTTTGTGTTCAAATTTCCTTCTTATAAGAATTCCAGTCATGTATTAGTGTCCGTTCTAATCCAAAATGACATTATACCAACTTGATTATATCTGCAAAGACCCTATTTCCAGCAGTTATAAATTTTAGGAGGACAGTTATTCAACTCAGTATGGGGGACATGTAGTTTCAGTCTTCAGTGTCCAAACTGTGTGTAGGTACATGGTGTTTGCTCTCAGTGTCCATGAAACTATGGTAGACTGATGTTAGCTTGCATGTAGGGTAAAATCTTAGGTTCTTCAGAGTTCTTGACAACCGCATGGTATAGTAGAAAGAAAATCAGTCTGGACATCAAAGTACCTTAGTTCTGCTCTGTTATTAACTAGCTTAAGAAAGTTACTGTCTTCTTCAGCTATTAGGTTGTTACTGATACACCAGGAGTTCAGTCTAGGTCCTGCTGCTTGCTGCATAGAAAGCCAATCACTGAGACAACGAGTATTGCCAAGGAAGAAGGCTTTATATTAGGTGCAGCAGCTGAGAAAATGGGAGCTCAGTCTCAATTTCATCTCCCTGACTGACTAAAACCAAGGTTTATATAGCAGGGAAGAAATATATTATGGCAATGTGTAAGAAAACAGGAACTTGGGAGGGGCAAGGAAGCAATAATGGTGAATGAGGGGTCTGGCATCTGGTGGGGTGATTTGGTTTCAGTTCTTTGATACTTTTTCTGCCAAAAGAATTGTCTGTGAGACTACTGGGTTGGTTTCAGTTTCCTCACAGATAAAATTTGAGGCCTGAGGAAGAGAAGAAGAGTAAACCAAATGATCTTTAAGACGTATCTAGTTCTCAGATTCTAAAGTTTTATAATTGTTGAGTGCCTGCTATATACCATATTAATATTAGTCTTGCTGGAGTCACATAATAAAAAGGGAATAGAAAATGCATTAAGTGCTAATCAGATAGACTCTAACTTGTGAATGTAGCATGCATAAATTAATTTGTTTTGTTTATTTGGGTGAAGCTAATTAATGAAGATATTAGGTAAACATGCTGTTTGCCCTGATCTCTCTGACTTACCATTTTGGTTTTCAACTTGGAATAGTATATTTGGAAGAGGAGCATTCTGCAGGTCACTTAAAGTTAGAAAAATGCTGCACTCTCAGGCTGAGTTCACAAAATGAAATAACCTTTCCTGAAGTGAATATGAGAATGTGGTCCCGCCTTCATTGCCCACATTTGTCTCTCATGTCATTCTTGTGGCTGAGAGATTTTAGAAAAATTCTTACTAGAGAATGGTAATAGTACTGTGAGGTGGAGCATGGTGTTAGAATTCTAGGTGTAAGTTATTCATATGCTATTGAGTTTTCTTTATGTTTTAAATAGGTCACTGTAGTATGGTGTTTGAATTCTTTCTTTGAATCATGTTGAAAGTATTTAATAATTACTTTATAGAGATATTGTGGGCACTAAAAAATTCTTTGGTACCACCAAAACCCCCTGTGGTCGTATATGTGCTTGTTCTTTGAAGTTACAAATGAACAATGACTAGATATTGATGATAAGTATAAATACAGGTTGAACCAGTATTTTTAGATCTGGACAAAAGTTACTGAAGTAGGAAAAAAGAGGGATTTTTATTCATTCCATATGGAAGAAATTCAAAACCATATACTAGGGGGTGATGGGATTCTCTCACCACTTCCTGTATGTGTAGCCCTTCCATCACACACAAATTGTACTGAGTGTTTTTGTAGTGGATATTTGGGCAATTCAGAGACTCTCACTAGATCTTGTAACAATGGTAATGTATTTAATTAATTTTAGAAGGTACGTTAGAATATAGAATTAGCAGTAACACTCCAGCAATACCTGAAATAAAATGTATTAAAATAGACAGAATATAGAAATTAAATAGCCACTGTAACTACAAGAATAAAAAGATATACCTCTATCATATTTCTATTCACATTTATATTCTAGTCAATTAAAAGAGTAGGAGAATTTTTTATCTTTCTGTCTTTATTTATTTTTTTGAGACGGGACCTCACTCCATCGCCCAGGTTGGCGTGCATTGGCGCAGTCAAGGCTCACTGCAGCCTTGACCTCCTTGGCTCAGGTGATTCTCCCACCTCAGCCTCCTGAGTTGCTGTGATTGCAGGTGCACATGCACACACCACCATGCCTGGCTAATTTTTGTATTTTTTGTGGAGATGGCGTTTTGTCATGTTGCCCAGGCTGATCTTGAACTCCTGTGCTCAAGCAATTTCCCCACCTCAGTCTCCCAAAGTGCTGGGAGCCACCGTGCCTAGCTAATATATTTTCTTAACGTTAAAGAAAAGAATGTTAAGGAGTTACTCAGAAAGAGTAACTTGACCTTTTGGTGTGGGCTATTTTGATGATTCTTGGGAAGATTTTCTTTTTTTCTTCATTCCTGGGGCCATGGTGGCTGATCATCCAAGCTTGGATTAAACTCTGTTCCTTGTGCTTTTCCTTCCTATTTTAGGCTTTGGAGTTGGTATACTTATATTACCAAGAAAATAAGGTTCCTCCAACTTACAAGAAATATTTTGTAGTTTCAGAGAATTATGAGTTGGTAAAGATTGAAAAAGATGGTATGGATGTGTTTGAATTATTCGCTTTTATGATGTGTAGTCTTCACTTTTCATGTTGTGTTTTGTTGGACTCAAAGATGCTTGAGAAATTAAAGAGATTCTCCCTGGCTCCCCCAGCCACCCCTGCAGCCCTGTTGGGGAAAAAAGGAAACAAAGGAGGAAAATCATGTTGAACACATTTTTTCTTAAGCACCTATAATGAATTGGAGTTTTTTAAAATAGATTTTATTTCTTAGGGCAGTTTTAGGTTTACAGAGAAATTGAACAGAAAGTACAGAGAGTTCCCAAATATCCCCCGCTTTTATCTTACAATCTGTAATAATTGCTTATTATTTCCAGGAGTTTGTTGGTCAGTACATTGGGAGTTTTTTTTTTTTCTTTCTTTTTTTAACGTAGATGATCATGTCATCTGCAAACAGAGAGTTTTGTTTCTTCCTTCCCAATTTTTGTACCTTTTATGTCCTTTTCTTGTCTTGTTGCATTAACTAAGATGCCCAATATGATGTTGAATAGGAGTGGTAAGAAGGGAAGTCCTTGCTTTGTTCCTGATCCTAGGGGGGAAAGCATCTGGTTTCTCACCATTAGGTATGGTGTTTGCTGTAAGTTTTTTGTAAATTTTATTTATCAAGTGGAGGAAATCCTCCTCTATTTCTAGTTTGCTGAGAACGTGTGATTATTAATTGATGTAGAATTTTATCAAATACTTTTAGTGCATCTATTGATATGATCTGATTGTAAGATTTTTTTTTATGTTTCCTGGATTACATTAATTGATTTTTAGATGTTGAACCTACCTTGTATACTTGGAATATACTCTACTTGGTTGTGGTGTATAATGTGATTTGCTAAGATTTTTTGAAAACATTTGCCTCTGTGTTCATGAAAGATACTGTACTGTAATTTTCCTTTCTTGTAAGGCTGTTGCCTGGGCTTATTATCAGGGTAATGTTGGCCTCTGAGAATGAGTTAGGAAGTGCTCACTCTGCTTCTACAGATTGTAGAATATTGGTATCATTTGTTCCTTAAATAGTTGACAGAATTCGTGAGTGAATTATCTGAGTGTGTTACTTTCTGTTTTGGGAGATTATTAATTATTCAGTTTTTATAAATTGATTTAGGTTTATTCAGATTATTTGTTTCTTCTTGTGTGAATTTTGGTAGATTGTGTCTTAAGGGATTAGTCCATTTCACCTTAGTTATCAAATTTAAGGGCATAGAACCAGCTTTGAGTCTTGTTGATTTTGTTTCCCTGTTTTCCATTTTGCTCTGATTTCTACTTTCTTCTGCTTCCTTTGAATTTAATTTGTTCATTTTCTAGTTTCCTATATTAAAAGCTTAGATGATTAATTTTACCTTTCTTCTTTTTTAACATATACATTCAATGCTAAAAATTAATCTCTTCGTCCTGCTTTGCTGCATTCCATATTTATTTGTTTATTTACTTACTTACTTATTTGTGAAATGGGGTCTCATTATGTTGCCCAGGCTGGTCTGGAACTCCTAGCCTCAAGTGATCCTCCTGTCTTAGCCTCCCAAAGTGCTGGGATTACATGCATGAGCCACTGTGCCCGGCCATAAATTTTGGTGTTTTATTTTCATGTACACTTAGTTTAAAATATTTTATAATATCTCAGGACTATTTTTTTGACCTATGAGTTAGGTGTAAGTGAGCTGTTTAAACATCTCTAAATATTTTGAGATTTTCCAGCTATGTTTTTGTTTAAGTAGTTTAATTCCATTGTCATGTGTCTATTTGTGTGGTGTCTATTCTTTAAAATTTGTTAAGGTATATTTTGTAGTCTGTCTTTGTGAAATGTTCCCTGTGGATTTGAGAAGAATGTGTATACTGCTGTTGCGGGATGAAGTGTTCTATAAATGTTGGTTAGATCCAGTTGATTGATGGTGTCATCAGTTCTACTACACCTTCCTGATTTTCTGCTTCTGTCAATTACTGATAGAGGGTTGCTGAAGCTCCAGCTATAATATTGAATTCATGTGTTTCTCCTTGTAGTTCTATCAGTTTTTATTATACCTTATGTATTTTGACACTCTGTTGTTAGTTACATACATATAAAGATAATTATGTCTTCTTGGTGAATAATAATAGATTGATCATCTGTTGTTATGTAATGCCTCTCTATCACTGATAATTTTTCTTGGCCTGAAGCTTGCTCTTTCTGAAATTTATATAGCCATTCCACGTTTCTTTTGATTAGGTTTAGTGTAGCCTATCTTTCTGCATCCCTTTACTTTTAATCTGTCTTCATCTTTGTATTTAGAGTGGTATTTTTGTAGACATCATATAGTAGGGTCTTGTCATTTGATTTACTCTTGACAGCACGTGTCTCTTAACTGGTGTATTTAGAACACAGATGTTTAAAGTAATTATTGATATAGTTGGATTAATATCTACTGTATTTATAACTGTTTTCTACTCATTGTCCTTGTTCTCTTTTTGTCTTTCACTTTGTCTCGCCTTCTTCATTGCAATTGGGCATTTTATATAATTCCATTTTGTCTCCTGTTTTAAAATATATATTATACTTATTTAAAATTATTTTTTAGGCTGGGCATGGTGGTTCATGCCTGTAATCCTAGCTCTTTGGGGAGGCCAAGGTGGGTGGATCACTGAGGTCAGGAGTTTGAGAGTAGCTTGGCCAACATGGTGAAACCCTGTCTCGACTAAAAATAACAAAATTAGCCAGGTGTGGTGGTGGGCGCCTGTAATCCCGGCTACTCAGGAGGCTGAGGCAGGAGAATTGCTTGAACCCAGGAGGTGGAGGTAGCAGTGAGCCAAGATCACACTACTGCACCCAAGTCTGTCTCAAAAAAAAAAAAAAAAATAAAAAATAAAATGAAATTATTTTAGTGGTTGCCCCAGAGTTTGCAATAATTGCACAGTTAAACTAATCCAAGTTCACTTTTGAAATAACACTATAGCACTTCATGGGTAGTGCAAATACCTTGTAACAGTGTCAGTTCCTTTTTCCCATTCCTTATAACGTTACTTTTATTTGTTTCACTTTTCTATAATTTACGGTCACAAAATATATTGTTGCTATGATTATTTTGAACAAGTTGTTATCTGTTAGATGAATTAAGGATCAGAAAAACAAAAGATTTAATTTTACCTTTATTTTTTTCTCTGCACTCTTCCTTTCTTTTTGTAATCCATATTTCTGATCTATATAATTTTCCTTCTTTGTGAATAACTTCTGTTAACATTTTTTGCAAGTCATGTGTATTGGGTTTCATTTCTCCCAGTTTTTATTTGAGAAAGTCTTTACTTCTTCTTCACTTTCAAAGGATAATTTTGCTGGGATTCTACAGGAATTCTAGTTTGGTGTTTTTTGTTTTTGTTTTTGTTTTTTTAAAACAGTCCAGAGATTTATTCTTATTTTATTTTATTATTTCATTTTATTTTTTTGAGATGGAGTCTCACTCTGTCACCCAGGCTGGAGTGCAGTGACACTGTCTTGGCTCACTGCAACCACCGACTCCCGGTTTCAAGTGATTCTCCTGCCTCAGCTTCCTAAGTAGCTGGGACTACAGGTGTACGCCACTATGCCTGGCTAATTTTTTGTATTTCTTTTTTTTTTTTGAGACAGAGTCTTGCACTGTCGCCCGGTCTGGAGTGCAATGCTGTGATCTTGGCTGATTGCAACCTCTGCTTCTTGGGTTGAAGCGATTCTCCTGCCTCAGCCTCTTGAGTAGCTGAAATTATAGGCGCCCACCACCACGCTTGGCTAATTTTTTGTATTTTTAGTAGAGATGGGGTTTGACTGTGTTGGCCAGGCTGGTCTCGAACTCCTGACCTCATGGTTTGCCCGCCTCGGTTTCCCAAAGTGCTGGGATTACAGATGTGAGCCACTGTGCCCAGCCAGTCCAGAGGTCTTTTATTTTTTTTTACACCTGTTATGCTATGAATTCATGGGGAATAGGTTCCAGCAGCTTAGGCTCCTTCCCATTGATTCTCACAAAGTGTGCTTCCCTGGATGGAGCAGGCTGGTGCTTCAGTTGAACCCAGGTACCTTTCTCTTTGGCTTCTTTCTTTTTCTGATCATTTTCCTTTGTGCGTTTCAGGAAGCTGTCTTGGCTCTTAGAGTGCTTAATGTGCTCAATATGCACATTAATTCTCATGGCAAGAATCTTGCCCTTGTTTGTTTGCAAGTTTTTTATAATACCAACAGCATGCTGGGTAATGTGTTTGTTTACAACTTGTTTACAATGCCAACAGCATGCTGGGCAGCACTACAGACTCTTCCAGTTTTGCCAGGATAACACTTGTGGAGCATTCCTTTTTGAACAGTACGCATTCCCTTAATGTCTACAATATCACCTTTCTTACAGATTCGCATACTGTAAGCCAAAGGAACAACTCCATGTTTAGTAAAAGGCCTAGAGAATATATATTGGGTGTCTCTTCTCTTTCCCTTTGTGTTTGTCGTTTTGGTGAATTACTGGAAAACGGTGGTTCCCGCTGAAAGGTTGGATTTTTTTTTTTTTTAAATGCTAAATATTTCACTTCACTCTTTTTGCTTGCATGGTTTCTGAAGAGAAAGTTTGATCTAATTCTTACCTTTATTTCTCTGTGGATAAGATGTTTTGTGTATGTGTTGTTTTTTTCCTTTACCTCTTGCTTCTTTCAAGATACCTTACTGGTCTTAAAGTTAATAAGTAAAAAATTAAAGTTTGCATTTCATTTAGTTTCCTCTGTCTGATTTTCTGCAGCTTCACTATCATTTGTCTGTGGAAATATTTTGGTATTTATCTTGCTGGTATTCTCTGAACTTCCTGGTTTGGTGTCTCTTACTAAAGACATTCTTTCCTGTTACAGTGTTATTGATTTGTACACTCCCCTTCCTCACCTTCTCCCTTCACTGTTTTTTCCTACTCTTTCCTCTTCCTTTCTTTCCACAGGATCTCACTCTGTCACCCTGGCTGGAGTGCAGTAGTGGCATCATCATAACTCACTGCATTCTTGAACTTCTAGGCTCAAGTGATTCTCCCTCCTCAGCTTCTCAAGTAGCTAGGACTACAGGTGTGTTGCACCATGCCTGGCAATTAAAAAAAAAAAAAAATCATAGAGACAGGGTCTTCAGTGTTGCCCAGGCCGGTCATAGAAAAAAGAACTTAGCTGGGCATGGTGGCATGCACCTGTAGTCCTACCTGCTTGGGAAGCTGTGGCAGGAAGATTGCTTGTGCCTAGGAGTTCAAGGCTACAGGGAGCTGTGGATCACCACTGTACTCCAGACTGGGTAACAGTGAGACCCTGTCTCAAAACATATTAAAAAAAAAAAATTCCTGGTGATAATTTGATAATTCCTGGTAAAAATTCCTGCCACATCCGAGTCTGTTTTCGAGGCTTGCTTTGTTTCTTCAGATTGTATTTTTTGCCTTTACGGTGCCTCATAATTTTTTTTCATAGCCAGACAGAATGTATCAGGTAAAAGGAACTGAGGTAAATAGGCCTTTAGGGTGAGGTTTTATGTTTGTCTGTTTAGAAGTCAAGCTGTGTTTAGTGTTTGCTCTGGCTATGGTATCAGAGACAAATGTTACGGGATCTTTAAGGTGTTGCTTTTCTGGCTAGAAACCTCTGTGGCCAGTGGCGCCTTTGCCTGAGTTCTTGTCCTGTGTCTAGGAAGAATGAGGTATGCAGACAAGTGGAGGGTGAGCAAGACAAAGAGAAGCTTTACTGAGTGTTAGAACAGCTCAGATGAGAGCTGCAGAGGGCAGCCCCTCTCCGTAGGCAGGTCCTCTCATCCAGTGTTCAGCTGTCAGCAGAGAGAAGGCCCTGGAGTGAGTGACTCCTCTCTGCAAGCAGGTCCCTATTGATTTCCCAGCTCTCAGCAGAGAGGAGAGGTCCTCTCCCCTGCCCTGGCTGATGCCGGGGCTTTTATGGACCTCAGTGGGGAGGAAGTGTGCGCCAGTTGGTACATCGGTGGCTATGGGTGGGCTGGAAAAGGCACCACGAGCCCCCACTGCAGTCTGCGGGTCTGGCAGCCCGGTCCCCAACCTTCAGGCCCTGCCTGGCCTGAAGGTGGGGTCTTACTGGGGACCTGCCCCCTTCCACCCAGGAGCCCCCTTCCACCCAGGAGCCTGTCTGCCTCCTGCCACCTTCCATGGTTCCCAGGCTGCTTGTGCCAAGGGGCACCTGCCTGCCAGCATGGAGCAGCTCTCCACCTCAGCTTCCCCAGAGGGGGTGTAGGCGGCAGGGTCTGAGCATGCGCATATCCTGTTGGGCTGTGATGGTGTCCAGGCTTGGCTCCAACCCTGCTCTGAGAACCTGCCAGATTGGAGCCGGTACGGGAAGTGGCAGCGGGAACAGGCATTTCCGAGCCTGTGAAGGCAAGGGGGGGCCTTCCCGAGCCCACAAGAGCACACGGAGACCTGGGTCCACAACCCTGACTTGGGTAGCTGCAGCTGTATGGGGTTGGGAGACAGGGCTCCTGCCTGTTTCCAGTCCCCAAGAGCACATGGAGGCCTGGGTCTACCACCCAGGCGTGGGTGGCTTGGGCTGCTGCCTGCTTCTGGCTCCCACTGGCACTGTGGAGCATGCAGCCCTGGCTCCACCCCCTTTCATCCTGGGACAGGGGCTCCAGATCCTTGCTGGGCCTGGGCTGGGATCTGGGGCAGGATTGACATCACCGGGAGCTACCCCAGTTGCCCTGGCACTCGAGCGGCCCAGGCAGAGCAGATCACTGTCTGGCCTGGTTGTTGGGAGTGGCAGGCTCAGCAGTTGCCTGACGTGGGGTGGACCCTAGGGATGTGGCCCCAGGCAGCCCTGCACAGAGCCTCCTCCTGAGGCCCAGGAACCTGGCACCCTCAGCGGGGTGGGCGCAGTGGCTGTGTCACTGGCCGGTCACTGAAGTGGGCACTGCTCCCACTTCCCGCCTCAGGCCCCTGAAGCTCAGATTCAGCTCTGCATCGGGCCCCTGTCTGCTTGACTGTGCTGCACTGAGGGCGGCGGGCTGTTGAGAGAGGGGGTCTGTCCGCCTCTCCCTGTGCCTTCCCTGTACCAGAAAGCCACTGCTATCACTATGAGAGGCTAAAATTTCTTCTACTGTCCTTGCTTTTATCTGCCCTGTAGTCTTTGGGTTTTTGTCAAGAATCCTTAAAAGGGGTCTGAGGCTTGCAGGTTTTTAAGTTGTAATCCTGTGTTGTACAAGAGCTGTATTGATGTGGTGGTAAGGGTAGAGGTATAAGGGGGAAAGTTCTGTGGGCCTGTAATTAGATCTCAAGACTGTAGAACTTTCCCCCTCATCTCTCTGCCCTCTACCAACTGTGAGCCTGAGTTGGGTATCTATCTCTTTTTCCCTGTCAAAGGATATATGGGGCTAGAGTTGGGTATTGCCCTTCCCTCAGGTTGGTTAGGCACTGTAAAACCCTAGTAGGTTAGGCAATCTAAAAGCCCAGTTGGTTAGGTTCTGGTAAAATAGTTTCCTTTACTGGAATGCCTTTTGATAGAAACAAAGTCCCTGGCATATTTCAAAATGTTTTTCTTACCCTGCTGCCAGCAGGAGGGGATTTTTTCAGATCTTTGCCATGAGAACCTGGTAGGGCTCCTGCAGGTGAAACTCAGGAAAGTATGGAGACCCCTCTGAGACTGGTCTGCTTGCAGTTTTTAACTCTCAAGCTAGTCCACAATTACTGTTTCAAGTGTTCCTACTGATTCTGGCTTCACTTGAGAGCTTGTATTCCTGGGCTTCTGCTTCCCGCACACTGTGATTCTCTGTATCTGCCTGCCTGTCTCTCCAGGTTTTAGAGCAGCAGTTTGCCCTCTGACCTCAATTCTCTGATGGCTCTAAGAAGAGTTGTTGATTATCAGTTTTTTTCCCCTCAGCTTTTTTTCTTGTTGTGAGGTTGGGAGTGATGAATTAAAAGCTTTTTACAACCATACTTAAGGTTATTTTTTTGACAATTTTTGATGCTTTTGTAATTAGTCAAAAGACTTATTACAGTATCCTTTATCTGATTTGGCAGTGTTGTTCATTAAGAATTTTATTTCTTCCTGACATCAGGTCTGCACATTTTGGGGATAATGTGTTCTAATTTGCAAGAAAGATTAAAAAACTCCTCCAGAGGGAAGTTGATCATAGGACTGATTCGTATTGTTGATGAGTTGACTGCCTTGTTTTGTGTTGCTGTATAGGAATACCTGAGGCTAGGTAATTTATAAAGAGTTTGATTTACCACACAGTTCTGCAGGCTGTACAAGAAGTATGGCACCGGGATCTGCTTCTAGTGGGCGTCTTAGGCTACTTTCGCTGTTAGCAGAAGGCTAAGAGGAGCCGGCTTGTGCACATAATGAGAAAGGAGAAAAGGGTGGGAGGAGGGACCCTGACTCTTTTAAACTACCAGCTTTTGGAGGAACAAATAGAGTGAGACCTCAAGCATGCCTGAGGAAGAGCATTAATTTATTCGTGAGGGTTCTGACCCCTCCCCCCACCCCAACAACAACTCCCATTAGGTCCCACCTTCAACATTGAGATCAAATTTCAACAGGAGGGACAATCATCTAAGTGATAGCATAGACTCAGGCTATTTACTATTCTGTTTTTAAGTGTAGATTGAGGGCAACAGCAATCTTTGTTTTCTATGTTGAGGGCCAAAGGTTTATTTTTATACTCTTATACTGTAAAAAAAAATACTTTATTTTATAGCCTTTTGAGTGTAGGGTCATGTCAGGTTTTACTAATTGCACTTCTGATAAGTATACTGATGATGCTGAGGATGGTTATTAAAACCCTATGCCGATACTTTGGATTTATGGAACCAATTAATTTGATGACTCATTTACATTGAATGTCTTAATTAGTAGATTTCCCATTAATTGTTTTTATGAGCAGAGAATAAGGTAATGTTAATTCTTACTTTTTTGTGATATGGTAAAAAACTTAGTTCATATAATGAATTTAGTGCTCAAATATCTTAGTAGAAATTGAAGTAGAAAAAGACAGATTGTTATAAATTTAAGTTATAATTTTATTTTCTTTAGAAAACTTTACATTGAAAATATCACATTATAGATAATTTAGACAACTTATTTATAACTTTTATTTATTATTATTGAATGTAAAAGAATTACATGGAGTCCCATGATCTTAACGTAACTATGGTCACCATGTTGGTATATGTGCCTTTTAGTCCTTTTTCATACAGAATTTTTTTTTTTTACAAAGTTGTAATAATAATTACTTTTCAAATTTGTGCCTTTTTTCAGTTAACAGTGTAAATGTTTCCCATTTCTCGTTGAGTAAGGTACTGTTAGGTTGGTCAGACTGATAGTTCATTGTACGTATTGCTGTAATATCTTTGTGCGTTTAGGTTTTCCGTGTTTGCACCTTATCTTTGGGTTTTCAGAAATCTGTGTCTCTCTCTGTTTCTCTTTTTGTGTGTCTTTTCTATCTCTTGCCTTCATTTGGGGAGCATTTTGTGTTCTCTTTCACAGGACTAATTTTTATTGGATCTTGAAAATGGGATTATAAATTTTTTTGTTACTTACATAATTAGAAAACAATGCTTTTGGACTTACATTGCTAAGTTTTATTCCCAAAAATTGTAGTTTTGTGACTAGGTGATAAAAATGATCTCCTGTTTATGTGCCAAACTTGGTATTCTAGACACTCAGGGTGTAAATTGTAGTCCAATAATTTAATACCTTATGTTTAATTTTTGTAATATTTTACTCAAAAATTGAACTTTTCCTTACCAATTTAATGTTTGTAGGCTTAATTTGGCGTCTTTCTCAGGATTACTTATTAGATTTCTCTGCATTCTTCTGACTTCTCCCTAAACTAATGTTTAGAACTGAATTGGGTTCAGCAATTTAAGTGGAAAATCAGTATGACTAGAGACTTCTAGAAACTTCTTGTGTCACTGAGATGCTGAATTTGATGATTCTGACCCTACTTGCCCATCTGTAAAAGCTATTAGAGGATTGTTTTAAGAGTTTATATTCTATACAGGTATATATACACCATGTAATACCACTCAGCCATAAAAAAGAACGAAATAACATTTTTGCAGCAATTTGGATGGAGCTGTAGGCCATTATTCTAAGTGAAGTAACTCAGGAATGTAAAACCAAATACTGTATGTTCTCAAAAGTGGGAGCTAAACCTTGGATACGCAAAGGCATATAGAACAGTAAAATAGACTTTGGAGACTGAGACTCGGGGAGGTTAGGAAGAGGATGAGGGATAAAAAAAGATATATTGGGTACAATGTATGCAACTTTGGTGATGGGTGTAGTAAAATCTCAGACTTCACCACTATACATTTCATCCATGTAACCCAAAACCACTTGTACTCCAAAAGCTATTGAAATTAAAAAGATATTTTTTAAAAAAAGAGGCCAGGTAGGGTGGCTTATGCCTGTAATACCAGCACTTTGGAAGGCTGAGGCGGGCAGATCACTTGAAGTCAGGAGTTCGAGACCAGCCTGACCAACATGGTGAAACCCTGTCTCTACTTAAAAAAAAAAAAAAAAAGGGCCAGGTGTGCTTGGCTCATGCCTGTAATCCCAGCTACTCAGGGGCTGAGGCGGGCAAATTGCTTGAACCTGGGAGGCAGAGGTTGCACTGAGCGGAGATTGTGCCACTGCACTCTAGCCTGGGCAACAGAGCAAAACTCTGTCTCAAAAAAAAAAAAAAAAAGAAAAAATTAAAAAAAGAGTTTCTGTTGTACCTAATCTTCTAGCCTTATTATTTCTTAGAGATTTTATAAATGCATGTAGCTTTTTTACTCTTGTCGTCTTCAAGTTATTTGCCAAGATTGAAAAATAACCATCTTTCTCCTAATACCTTGGTGAACCTGATAGACACAGTTCATTTTATTGTAAAAGTAGTAAAATTTCTCAACTGATACTCGTTCTTCATTTTTGTGGATTTTTTCGGGGAAGATAGGATTTATTTTTTATTTTATTTTTTAGTAGAGATGAAATTTTGCTTCATACCTCTTCTCCCAGTTTCCTGGCATTGTGAAATGACAAGGCTTCATGCAGTAACTCAAAATCATTGTTAATAAGGTGATATCTAAAAGATTGAATTTGGTATTCTGAAGTTAGTGTGAGGATGTTAGTCTGTCAATGTGTGAAATGTTTGGAGCTGTGTGAAACGCAATTTTGCTTAGTGTGGTAAGTACAGCTGAAGTATGTGTAAAACTCAGTAGTAGCACACAGAAAGGAGTAATGAATTGTGTCTGGAGGGTCAGGAGAGATCTCACAAAGGAGAGTATCCTTGAATTCTTTGTTCAAGTGGTAGATTTGAAGAAGTAGATTTTTTTGTTTTTGAGACAGGGTTTTGCTGTAGGTCTCCCAGGCTGGAGTGCAGTGGTGCTGTCATAGCTCACTGCAGTCTCTAAGCTTCTGGGCTCAAGCGTAGAAATAGATCTGACAGTGGAAGTCTTTGCCCAATAATACTGAGATCTTGGAACCTTACTCATTTCAGAAATGGCTCTGGTCTGAATACATTATATGGGACTAAGCTCTTTTAAATGTCTTTATCCCTTAATTCTTTATGCATAAACTTCAGCAACTTCTAAGCTACCACTAGTAAATTTTCACTATAAATTATATACTGGATGATTGAATTTTTAGAATTAGATTTATTCCAAGTATAAGTCAACCTAAATACAAAGTTTTTCTTTACTTAAATATAAGCTTTTTTGGCACTCTTGAAGATTCTCAGTATTTCTGTGGACAGTTATGGCCATCAGGGTGTCTGTTTGAATTCTGGAATTGCCCTAGCGAGCACATAAACTGTGGAGTAAAGCTGGTGTGTGGTCTGACTCCTGACTCTGTCACTTAAGATCTGTGCAACCTTGAATAGTAACTTTGATGCTAATTTTCTACATCTGTAAAATATGGATAAAAAATGCAGAGTTTTTAGCACAGTGCCTGGCATGAAGTAGTGGCTCAATAAATGTTAATTATTACTATTGTTAACTAAATAAGAGTTCCCTAGGTCTCTGGTTTCAAACATATGAGATGTTGGAGACTATGAATACCTTGGGGCCACCTTGAGCTAAGACTAGATGCTCAGGAGCACCGTTTTGATTAGTCATTTATTCATTGAGCATATATTTTTGCATTGTTTTAACTTTGCAAAATACCTAAATCAGTCAATTTTATTTCTATACATATATTTCTATATAGAGGAGATTTTCTATAGGATGACCTATTCTGGGTGTGTCTTTCTGACCTGCAGCTAATCAAGTGACTACAGCTTTGCTAATTTTTTTTGAAAAACCCTAATATTGTAAAACGGTAGTACAGAGGAAATAAGCTGTTGGTCAACTTCTAAATTCCGGCACAGGTTAGATTTGCCTAAGAGCAAATCATATAGCAAGAGTTGATGAGATAACTTTTCTTATAGCTTCTAGCCTGGGTAAGTTTGTCTCACTTGGTATCAAGTCAGAGGAATCTGAACTATAGAACCAAATTGTAGGGAAAGATGACTAAGGGTTCGTGATGTCTTTCCCCGCCCCCCCCCTCCCCCAAAGGAGTTCTAGCTGTAAAAAGCATCATGGTTTAAAAGTTATCAGGCATCAGTAAAGGCAGCAGAAAAGTCAGAAACTAATATAGCCAAGTCTAGATTATATCTGTTATAATCTTTTTAGTTAGAAGATTCTAGGTTCTAGAACCAGGTCTGTAAAATGTTGAGAGCCCTCTAAGTAAACTCCATTATTGTTGTGTAATTGATTTTTCTTTTTCTTCTTGGACATACTCTTCTTTAAAGAGAGTATTCCCCCCTCTACCCCAGGTAGTATCTATCTTTGGGGTTTTGAGAACAATAGTATTCTTGTGCTTTAGGTTCTGAGTTGCTGACTTGAGGGAATTTGATACACAGGAGTCCCCAAGGCCCCCCCCAGTGGGTACCTGAAACCATGGATAGTACTGAACCCTATATATACAGGTCAGGCACCCCAAATCTGAAATCCAAAGTGTTCCAAAATCTGAAACCGACGTGACACTCAAAAGAAATGCTCACTGGAGCATTTTGGATCTGTGGATTTGAGATGCTCGACTGGTAAGTATAAAACAAATATCCCCAATAGGAAAAACTCCCTATTCCCATTAGTTTTTACTTGATATTCTGAATTCTTAAGTGCGTGTGTGTGTGTGTTTTTTTTTTCCTCATTTGGGGATAGCTCCTATTTTTATGAGAGAAATTAATGGGAAATTTTGAGATGGTAACTAGAAATTGTCTTTGCAGTGTTAAATTTATAGTTGGGAGGCTACTAGGCTGGGTGGCTCTAGCTGTTTAAGTTCCTATCTGAGCAAACCAAAGCCCAACTTAGAAAGTAAAAGGAAACTCGATATTTTGCCAACTAGAAACCACCTAACTAATCTCCAACTAGTATCTTTCCACTCTAACCAATGAGATATGTTTTCTTTGTCTTCCTTCTGTGTTCAGCATGTAAAGCTTGCAGCCCACACTGCTGCAAATGAAACTCTTCAAACCTCTACCTGATTGATGTCTCATTCTTTGCCCAGATAAACTCTTTTATTTTGTCTGTTTTTGCTTTAAACAACAGAGGAACATAAATTCTGTTAATTGATTGTATGAATATAGCAGTGAAAATTCCCTGTAAGGCTTTGATTATCAGTATTTTAGGAATATAGATCTTTTTAAAACATCCCCTTTAGCTTTTAATGTGTTTTGGTTAAACAAGGTGATGTATGTGTCAGTATAATGCCAGGCTCACTGAAGTTACTAACTAAATGTTAGTTCCTTCAATACAGATATTCATTCCCTGGGACATGGTTCCAAAAGTAGATTATCATAAGAATTCTCTGAGAAGCTTTGAAAAGCTACAGATGTCTATGGCATATATTAATATATGGCGTCTATAGTAATACATGTATGTAGATGTACACAAACGATTTTATCTACTTTTTCCTTAACATTAACTCCTTCAGATAGAATGGTTGGCTCAAATGATTAAATTATTTTTGAGATTACTGATTCATAGAAACAAATCCCGTGCAGAAAGTTCGTATCAGTTTACCCAGTTACCTTTTCCTCACATTTTCTTTAACACTGGGTGTTCCTGAGCTTTTCGTATTTCTCAGTTTGGTGGAAAGGATCTCTTTGTTGGGATCTCTTTGATTATGAGTGAGATTCAGCATTTTCCATAATTTACTGATATCTGCATTTCTTCCTCTCTCCCTCCCTTTCTTCTTTCCTTTCTCCTTCTCCTACTTCCACTTTCCCCTGTCCTGTTCTCCCTTTCCCCTGCTCCCCGTCTTTCTTCCCCTTCTATCCCCCTCCCCTCCTGTTTTTCCTTCTTTACTTGTTTTTGATATCTGTTCTCTCACGTATGAAGATTCTGTTTTGACCAGCAATAAGTTGAATCATGGGGCTAGAAGATAAGGACTAAAAACAAGAATTGGTGTCCAGAAAGGTGGGGTAATTTTGATTACTGTGCCTGTTGCAAATATGAGCAAGATGTTAAATGTATCATAGATCTGCAAGTTTTTTTATACATATTTTTATCTATTGTCTCATTAATGTTATCTTTGAGAAATGGTTCTTTTCAGTTTGAGAATGGGGGAATTGGATTAAAATTTTCTTACATGAAGAAACCACATATTTTGCTACCATCATTTGGAAACTTCTTATTATGATTGGTTCTGGGTAGTATTGGAATCAATTTGAAATGATGCTGTTAATGACTGCATGTTTTGATTTCTTGACTATGGGTAAATGTGATTAGAACAGAAATCCCTTAATAATAAGGATTCTTTATTCTTTGTGTCCCTAGTGCCTCATAGTATCTGGCCCTGATTAGGAGCTTTAGAAGTGCTTACTGACTGTGATTGCTTTTTTATCTGAATCTGCCCTTTCTATCCCATCATTATGATAACATCCATCTTGGGAGTAGTAAAACTGTTGCAAACTGCAGAAACGAACTGTGATTTTTTTTTTTTTTTTTTTTTTTGGAGACAATGTTTTTTTTTTTTTTCCATCCAGACTGGAGTACAGTGGCATGATCATCTTAATAGCTCACTGCAGCCTCGACCTTCCCAAGCTCAGATGATCCTCCCACCTCAGCCACCAGAGTAGCTGGGACTACAGGTACACTCCATCATGCCCAGCTAATTTTTGTATTTTTTGTAGAGACGGGTTTCATCATGTTGCCCAGGCTGGTTTCAATCTCCTGGGCTCAAGGGATCTGCCAACCTCGGCCTCCCAAAGTATTGGGATTACAGGTGTCAGCCACTGTACCTGGCACAAATATCTTTTTCACACACTGCTTTTGATTCTTTTGGGTATGTATCCAGAAGTGGAATTGCTGGTATCGTACAGTAATTCTTTTTTTTTTGTGGGGGTATGGAGTCTTGCTCTGTCACCTAAACTGGAGTGTAATGGTACTATCTCAGCTCATGCAACCACTGCCTCCCCGGTTCAAACAATTCTTCTACCTCAGTCTTCCAAGTAGTTGGGATTACAGGCATGCGCCACCACACTGGCGAATTTTTTTTGGTATTTTTAGTAGAGGTGGGGTTTCACCATGTTGGCTAGGCTGATCTTGAACTGCTGACCTCAAGTGATCTGCCTGCCTTGGCCTCCCAAAGTGCTAGAATTATAGGCGTGAGCCATTGTCCCCAGCCTCTGTAATTCTTTTTTAAATGTTTTGAGGAAACATCATACTGTTTTTCACAGTGGCTACACCATTTTACATTTCCACCAGCACCGCCCAGGGTTCTAATTTCAGCACATTCTTACCAACACTTACTTTCTGTTATTTTTTTTTTTTTATAATCATCATCTTAATGGGTGTGAAGTGGCATCTCATTGAGATTTTGATTTGCATTTTTGAAATGATTAGTAATGTTGAGCATCTTTTCTTATGCTTATTGTTCATTTGCATATTTTCTTTGGAGAAATGCCTATTTAAGTCCTTTGCCCATTCTTGAATCAGATTTTTTGTTGTTGAGTTTTAGGGATACTTTTAAAGATACTAATCACATGAACTCCATTTTAAGTGATTTATAATTCCATAACGTATACTTTTTTTTCCTGAGACTTCTATATAGTTTGTATTCTAGTGGGTCGATGGAGTATGATTTTTTTTTTAAATAGCTTTGCTGAGGTATGATTGGCAGTAAAAAATACTACATACATCTGAAATGAACAATTTGATTAGTTTTGACATATGTATACATCTGTGAATCCATCACCATAATTAAGATAGTAAACATACTCATTACCTCCACAGATTTCTTCTTGCCCCCTTGTAATCTTTTCCCCCACTACTACCCATCCTTCCTTGCCTCCAGGAAAATCCTGAATTGCCTTTGGTCACTATAAATTTAGTGCATTTTCTAAAGTTTTTTTAAAAAATGGAACTTATAGTGTATACTTTTGGTCAGGGGCTGTCCATTCCTGTGTTTATTTACCATTTGTATATTTTCTTTGGTAAAATGTCTGTTTAAATATTTTGCCCATTATATAAATTGAGTTGTTTGTTTTCTTATTATTGAGTTTTGAGAGCGGTTTATATTCTTGATCAAAGTTGTTTATAAGATACATGCTTTGCAGATGTATTTTTCCTGGACTGTAACTTGTCTTTTCTTTCTCTTAATAGTATCTTTTGAAGAGCACACAGTTTTAATTTTGATGAAGTCCAGGCTATCAGTTTGTTCTTATATGGATTGTGTTTTTGTTTATGTATCTAAGATACATTTGCCTAATCCAAGGGCATAGAAGTTCTCTCCTGGAAGTTTTTTGGTTTTGTATTTAGACCTATGATGCATTTTGAGTTAATTTTTTATATGGAGTAAAAGTAGATAGAAATTCTTTTTTGGGGTAGGGACATGCAGTTGTTTCAGCATCATTTACTGAAGTAGTTTGTCCTTTTGACTTTTGTCAAAAATCATTTGATTGTATATGCGTGGGTTTATTTCTGACTCTATTTTGTTCCACTGATCACTTTGTCTTTCTTTTCTTTTTTTTTTTTTTGGTCTTATAGCAGCTCAATTTTAATTTTAAACTGACAGATGTACAGGTGGAATGAAATTTTAAGCAACACCCTCCAAATTCCTCTTACATGATAAGAAGGAACTGAATGTAATTTTGCTCTATACTAAACAGTAGCTCGGATAGACATAAAACCAATTAAGGATAGACATAAAACCAACTAAGCCTATGTGAAAATCAACTTATAAATGGACCACAACTCCATGATATTGTTTCTGTGCTGTGATTTCTTTGTCTTTCTCGATGCCACTGCCATACTGACTACTATGGCTTTATGTCATGAAATCAGGTCATGTTAACCCATACAACTTCTTGTTCCTTTTCAGAGCAATTTTGGCTGTTGTGCTGGTTACCAATCTGTTGCCTCTCATCTTCAAATGCACCCTTTTTGCCTGCTCTGTGAAAATGTATCAGGCCCTTTAAATATTTTTCTTTTGTCAGCTGACAATGTTAAGCTTTGCCAGTACAGAGTGTTGGAGAAACACTGTAGAAAAGTTTTGCTTCTTCATTTCTGTGTACTTGATTAGTGGACTGTAGCAACACACTCAGCTTCTTCAGTGTCAACCCACATTGGCTTCCCCACTCTACAGTTTCTGTAGGGTGCATGTTTTCACCATTATCAGGCTTCTGCAGTGTGCAGAGGGCACCAGTACCCAGCACCAGTGACCCAAGGCCAGCAACTTCTTTTACTTCCCCCTCAGGTGGATTTGTAACAGAGTATCTTTGTGAAGAGATTTTACTAGCACCCTAAAGAATGGATTTTTGGCAAGTTCCTCAAGGTAGATTTCCAGTAAGTTCTGCTGGTGCAGCACTACAGCAACTTCTCTGCTATTCAGTGAGAGGACTGTGTTCTCTCCAACAAGGTCTGGATCTCAGCCCTGGGATAGTTTAGGGTTGGCGGAAGCTCTTGCCTTAGTGTTCTGTGTCAACCTAGGGAGCATTAGCTACTCTTAGAGTTCTCTTTATTTCTCATTAGTTAATTGGCTGTTTCTCCAACCCCAGATTAAATAGTTAGTGATCCTTTTTATTAAGCTTTCACTTTTCAAATTACTATGTGGCTTTTCTCTCCTGAATGGCTTTACATTTTCATATGAATTTTAGAAACAGTATGTAAATATTTGATTGGAATTGCATCAGAATCTATAAATGAATTTGAGGGACGATTGACATCTTAACAATATCAAATCTTCTGACTCATGAATAAGATGTCTCCATTTATTTGGATGTTTAATTTCTTTCAGCAGTATTTTATTGTTTTCAATCTACTGATCTTACCCATATTTTATTAGGTTTATCTTTAAGTATTTTATATTTTTTGATGCTTTTATAAATATTTTAATAACATATCAACTTTTTTTTTTTGAGACAGAGTTATTGGCCAGGTGTGGTCAATAACTGTCACCCAGGCTGGAGTGCGGTGGCGTGATATTGGCTCACTGTAACCTTCACCTCCTGGGTTCAAGCGATTCTTCAGACTAAGCCTCCCGAGTAGCTGAGATTGCTCAGCTACCACACCCAGCTAGTTTTGTATTTTTAGTAGAGATGGGATTTTACCTGGTCTCGACTCCTGATCTCAAGTGATCTGCCCTCCTTAGCCTCCCAAAGTACTGGGATTAAAGGCCTGAGCCACGACACCCGGCCAATAACATACAATTTTTAATTATTCATTACTAATGCATATGCAATTGATTTTTATATAGTGGCATTGTATCCTGAAAACCTGCTGTACTCATTCTCGTAGCTTTTTTGTAGATTACATTGGCTTTTCTGCATAGACAAAGCATGTCTTTTGTGAATAAAGAGACTTTATTTCTTCCATTCTAATAAAAAGACAGTCCTTTTATTTCTTGCCTGATTTCACTGGCTAAAACCTCTGGTATAATGTTGAATAGAAATAGAGTGGACATCTTAGTCTTGTTTCTTTTTTTATTTTTTTAATTTTTATTTACTTATTTATTTACTTTTGAGACAGAGTTTAATTTTTTTTTTTTTTTTTTTTTGAGACAGAGTCTCACTCTGTTGCCCAGGCTGGAGTGCAGTGACGTGATCTCGGCTCACTGCAAGCTCTGCCTCCTGGATTCAGGCCATTCTCCTGCCTCAGCCTCCCGAGTAGCTGGAACTACAGACGCCCGCCACCACACCTGGCTAATTTTTTGTATTTTTAGTAGAGACAGGGTTTCACTGTGTTAGCCAGGATGGTCTCGATCTCCTGACCTTGTGATCCACCCGCCTTGGCCTCCCAAAATGCTGGGATTACAGGTGTGAGCCACCGCGCCCAGCCCTTAGTCTTGTTTCTAATCTTAGGCGGAAAGCATCTATTCTTTCACAATTAAGTATGATATTGTAGATTTTTTAGGATGCACTTTATTGGGCTGAGGAAGTTTTTTTTCCATTCCTAGTTTTGGTAAAGTTTAAAAAAAAATTAGGGATGGATTTTGAATTTTGTCATTTTTTTTAAATGTGTTGAAATGATTCCATGTTTGTTTTTTTTAAGTTTTTTATTAGCCAGGCGTGGTGGTGGGCACCTGTAGTCCCAGTTACTCGGGAGGCTGAGGTGGGAAGATTGATTGCTTGAACCTGGGTGGTGGAGGCGTCAGCGAGCCGAGATCATGCCACTGCACTCCAGCCTGGGTGACAGAGTTGAGATCCTGTCTCAAAAAAATAAAAAAAGTTTGTTAATATGGTGGATTACATTGCTTGATTTTTAAAGGTTAATCCAACTCTATGTTTCTGAAATAAACCCACTTGGTTATGATGTATATTTGGCTTCTTGATGTGGCCCCACAGTTCACTGATGCTCTTTATATTCTTTTTGTGTTCTTTTCTCATTTTGTGTTATATTTTTGGATCGTCTTTATTGGTATTTTTCCAAGTTCATGAATCTTTGCTTCTACAGCGTCTAATCTGTTGTTCTGTGTAGTTTTTTTATGTTAGATATTATAGTTTTCATCTTTAGAGTTTTGATTTAGATCTTTTTTATATCTTCCTTGTCCCTTAATGTTTTGGCTATGTGAAATACATTTAGAATAACTTTTAGACTAGGCATAGTGGCTCATGCCTGTAATTCCAGCACTTTGGGAGTCTGAGGTGGGAGAATTGCTTGAGCCCAGGTATTTAGGACCAGCCTGGGCAACACAGTAATACCTTGTCGCTATTTAAAAACAATAATAATTTTTAATGTCCTTGCTTGCTAACATCTGGGTTGGTTTCAGTCAATTGATTGCTTTATTCATGTTTTCATGCCTCTTTGCATATCTGGTAATCTTTAACTGACAGACACTGTGAATTTTACCTTTTTTGAGTGTTAGATATTCTTTTATTATTAGAAATTCTGTTGAATTTTGTTCTGGATATGTAGTTAGAGACAATTTGAGGCTTGCTTTTATGATTTGTTTTAGAAGGCCTGGAGCAATGCTCAATCCAGGGCTAATTACTCTTCACTACTTAGGCAAGACCTTCTTAAGCACTCCACTCAATGTCCTGTGAATTAAGAGCTTTACCAGTCTGGCTGGTAGGAACAGGCAATATTCCTAAGTCTGCATGATTATCCATCACTGTTCTCTCAAATTCTTTCAGATGTTTTCCCCAGCCTCTAGTAGTTGTCTCACACTTTGAGCTAATCAGTACTGTGTTGAATATTTGAGAGGCCTTGCTGCAGATCTCTGGGTTTTGTTCTCTACGTAGCCACCCTGCTACTTTCCCAGGGCTAGCTGCCTTGGTCTTCATGGACTCTAAGCTCTTCTGTTTCATCAACTCAAGTTAGTTTATCCATGCACCTAGCTCCCCTTGGATTTCTTTCTCTTCCCTGGCCTTAGCCTGAAAAGTCTCTAAAGGTTGTAAGCTGGGACTGTTGAAGGTATTGTTTATTTCCTGTCTCTCTAGAATCACTGTTCTTTGTTGCTTGATGTCCAGTTTCTTGAAAAATGTTGTTTTCTATATTATGTTCATTTTTGTTTCGTTTTAAGTGAGAGGACAAACCTGGTTGTTTTACTGCATTCTGACCTCCATATGTAGTGTATTTTTAACCCCATTATTTTCCATTTTTTAAAACTTTTTTTCCCATTATTTTCAGTGGTAAAAATAATTCTGGTTTGAGAATTACAATTTCTTTATGTTTTGGCACTAGCTAATGCAAGTATCTATTATATACATATTGTATTGGCAATTTTCTTTCTAAAAAATCCCCCCAAACTGTTATTCTGCATATATAGTAATACCTAGGTTTTAAAAAGTATTTTATTTCCAATATCATTTTCAGTTGGTTAAAATGAACTACAGTACATACTAGTGGAGTCTAATTAAATGATGTGAAGAATATAGAAAAATACTTAGAAATGTTTAGAGAACGCATCCTGATAAAATCTGTTAGGAGTACAATTTTTTTTTTTTTTTTTTTTT
>NW_016810602.1:1174744-1177697 GCF_001698545.2 Rhinopithecus bieti | reverse complement strand
CCTCCCAAAGTGCTGGGATTACAGGCTTGAGCCACCGCGCCCGGCCGGAGTACAATTGTTTTAATTGTAAAGCTTGGCATTACTGGATGGGAGACAGCTATAGAATACTTAGGTCTTATTGGTGAACATATAGGAAGAGGTTGAAATAAGAGATGAATTACATGAAGAAGTTTTTAAGTCATGGAGGCTTACTGAGATATTGAGAAAAGCAAATAAGTAGACCTAACAAGACAGGGGGCTCAGAAGAATGCATTTGTTTCTTATAGATGGTAGTTGGAGCTAGGGCAGTGTAGCTTATGGCTTTGCTTGAGTAGAAAGAGTTGACTTGGGATAATTGGATTTAAACCCTCTATTTACCACTTGCTAACTGGGTAAGTTTTTTAAACTAAATTTCTGATTTTACATGTGTAAAATGAGGATAAGCATATTTATCTCGAGGGTTGTAGTGAGCATTAAATAGAATCAATTATATAGAAGTATAAAGCAGTATATTTATGTGCTTAATAAGTGTTTGTCTTTGTCTTTATTATTTTAAAGAAATGACCAGAGAAAGCTTTATTTTTCTATTGTATATTTCCCTAGTGATTATATGGACATAGAAGCAGTGCTTACAGTTACCTTGGAACCCATCAAGAAAAAATGATGCAAATTCCTGCCCTGTTGCCCTCCTGGAACATTACATAGTTTGGATGAAAATCAGCCAGAGCGCTGTTAGACTCTATTAGCATAAGACTATGTTAGAAAATAGTGGGCATGGACCGGGCGCGTTGGCTCACACCTGTAATCCCGGCACTTTGGGAGGCCAAGACAGGCAGATCACAAGGTCAGGAGTTTGAGACCAGCTTGGCCAACATAGTGAAACCCCATCTCTATTAAAAATACAAAAATTAACCGGGCATGGTGGCATGTGCCTGTAGTCCCTGCTACTCAGGAGGCTGAGGCAGGAGAATCCCTTGCGCCCAGGAGGTGGAGGTTGCAGTGAGCCGATATCGTGCCACTGCACTACAGCCTGGGCAACAGAGCGAGACTCTGTCTCAAAAACAAAACAAAAAAAAGAAGATAGTGGGCATGAGAAGGCCCTGAAGGAGAGTTCTAACTTGGAGAAGGATGGTGGAATTTTTTTATAGGGCTTTGACGGGAGGGGTCAGGCAAAGTTCAGTTTGAGGAGTAATTAGTCAAGAATAGGTCTCAGAGGAGCGGAGAATTGATCATGTAGATTAGCAATTATTGGGCAATTTGAATTTTATTAAGAATGTTGGGGCTGGGCATGGTGGCTCATGCCTATAATCCCAGCACTTTGGGAGGCTGAGGCAGGTGGATAACTTGAGATCAGGAGTTCGAGATCAGCCTGGCCAACATAGTGAGACCCAACATAGTGAGACCCCATCTCTACTAAAAATACAAAAATTAGCCAGGTGAGGTAGTGGGTGCCTGTAATTCCAGCTACTCGGGAGGCTGAGGCAGGAGAATCACTTGAACCCGGGAGGCGGAGGTTGCAGTGACCCGAGATCGTGCCACTGCACACTCAAGCGTGGGCAGCAGAGCGAGACTCTGTCTCCAAAAAAAAAATAAATAAATCTCAGTTTTTAGTGCCTTCACAGTAGATTTTTTTGTCATTGGCTCTTGCAGCCTTCCTCCTTGTCTTCCCCAGTTCCAGCCCCCCAAGTAGAAGGACCCATTATCTTGCTTATAATTTTAGATTCCTAACTCTTGATTTTGGAAGGCACTGTCTTTGTGAAATTTCAGAGATGAAGGAGTTAAATAATTTGTGATGCAGGAAATTTCTCTCAGTCTTTGCTCCTTGAATTCTTTGTGCAGTTTTTTCTTTGTTTGTTTTAGAGACAGGATCTTGCTCTGTTGCCCAGGCTGGAGTACAGTGGTGTGATCATAACTCACTGCAGCCTTGAATTTCTGAACTCAAGTGATTTTCCTGCCTAAGCCTTCTGAGTAGCTAGGACTACAAGTGTGTGCCACCACATCTCGGTAAAAATTTTTTGTAGAAATGGATCTTGCTATGTTGCCCAGACTGATCTGAAACTCCTGGCCTCAAGCATTCCTCCTACCTGTGCCTCCCGAAGTGCTGAGATTACAGGTGTGAGCTACCTCACCCAGCCTGCACTGTGTCTTGGATCCTGCTATGTAGGTGCTCTGTAGTAGAGGAAACAGTAATATATGATAATGAAAAGCTTCGAAGTAGACATCTGGCTGGAAGGGAGATTTGAATAGGGTTTTGCAGCAGCTAGTTTAGTTGAGGACACGTCTTCAACTTAAATTGCAATTGCCTGTTTTCATTTTGTTTCATCCTTCTGTGATGATCCTAGTAGAAGTCAAATGAGATCATTTTTGATAGTTGGTTTGCAGGCTTTGGTGTATGCACCCAACCTTTCAAAGCCTGCCTGTACTTTTCAGGGAACTCAGTTTTGTGACTGAAAGGATCAGCTATTCTCTTCTATCTTTTTAATGCACTACTGGTTTCTAGCAGCTGCTGCTTAACACTGTTCATTCTTGAGTTTGGTGAATTGTTTTCTGTGCTCCATGTGATTTCTTTGTCTTTGTGAGGTACATTTTGACTACAGGTGAGCCAGTTTCCTGTGAATATAATCTATGCCCTGAAATTAAATTATCTTTATCATCTTTAAATATGTAAATCCTCTTATTATCTGCTAGTTTGCCTCTTGCTTTTTGGCTCCTTGTGTTCCTCTTGTAATGCTTGCTTAGCTTTTAATTTAAATACCAGACTGTTTGGTTAGCATCCATAGAAGACATAGGCCTATTCAGGAAAGTGTGACTATTTAGCCACCGTATTTAGGATTATTGGGACATTTCTTTCCAATTTTCAGAATACAGAAAAGAGGTGAGTTTCCTGTTCCTTCCTAATCAAGTTCACCATCGACCTTGTACTTTTGAACCAACTTAAAAAAACAACATGAAGAATAATATATTTACTATTTCT
>NW_016810602.1:1158343-1172791 GCF_001698545.2 Rhinopithecus bieti | reverse complement strand
TTCTCTCCCGTCTTGTCAATGCTGATGACATCCATGAATCCAGCAGGGTAGGTTATATCAGTTCGGACCTTGCCATCGATCTTAATGAACCGCTGCATGCAAATCTTCTTTACTTCATCTCCTGTCAGGGCATACTTAAGTCTGTTCCTTAGGAAAATGATGAGGGGGAGACACTCTCTCAACTTGTGGGGACCAGTAGATGGACGAGGAGCAAACACACCGGTCAATTTATCCAGCATCCAATGCTTTGGAGCTGCTACCCGCTTCAGATGCTTCTTGGGACCACGAGCCATGGCTGCGTTAGGCAAGGAAAGAAGACCTCCGTCTTCCAGTGCGCGTAGCTATATTTACTATTTCTACATGAATATACTGACCATAACTATGGAAAATAGATTCGTTACATGAGGCTCTCAGGGTCAGATATCAGTATTTTAGTATTGTCAGGTAGTATTAAGTATTTTTCCGTCAATGATTACAAAGTTATTTTTTATTGTTCAGCAAAATATGAAAATTTCAATAATGTTGCCTTTTCTTTTTGATAGCCAGAGGAAGTTAGAGAACAGATTTATCTAACACTGAACTGTCACTGGCAAGAACCTTTTCTTTGTAACATGTTACTTTGCTTCCTAACCTCATTCTCCTACACCCGTAACAATGGTGAATATGAAGCCAAGTGTTCAGTATCCTAGCTTTCTTTAATTTTCTGGGACGTATTTCTTTTAGTCTCCATATATTAAATCTTAGCGAATCTGAAAGGCTTCTTTATTAGCCTTTTTTATTTCTCCCTAAGAAAGTATTGATGATTTTATAGGAATCTCTGCTATCCAGGGATAAAACATGTGATTAAAATTTCAGCTATTGAGGATGTTTTTATAAATGGACAGATCAGTTACTTAAAACTTCTATAGATTTGTGATTAAATAAAAAATTCCCTATTTGAATAATTGTCCAGGAAATTAACTGTTGATTGTATTTAAGATATAACATAAAAATGAGTCTTAAAATGTGTATGGCTTCATTTGTGTTGATTCATTTTGTAACTTTTTTTGAGTAAAATGCATCATTAGAAAATATATTTGGAATGATATTAAAAAGGATTATGTTTTGTTTATTGGTATCACACATTTATGTCATGTGGGTAATAGACTTGTTTCATAGTAAAACAGATGGCATGGCAAGGGAGAAGAAACCTAAAATGCAAGTTTTTGCACAAGTACCAAAGAAATTCAGTGTACTTTCTTTTCAGAAAAACATTAAAAACTCCAAAACCCAAGGAAGAGAAAGCTTCTTGCATTTATATAGCAATTCTTATCGATTAGTTGCAGGGCAAAAATAATAAAATATTAATTATATAGTCAAAAATAGCTTTTAACTGTGAAGAAGTCTTCCTGTCAAATTCTTCTGTTCATTAAACCTACTTTTGGTTATTATTTAAATATAATTGGGCAGTTCCAAGAAAAGCTTCAGAACAGCTGTAATTACAGCTGCAGATTTAGTCAAAATAGGGGCTGTACAAGGCTCTTTACTCTCCTTTCGCATCTCTTTCACCCCCACCCCAAATAACCCAAATTTAGTTGTAAAAGTTTTTGGTAAGCTCAGGATTTCTGAAACTGGAGTGCTACGTATTTAACTGCATGCAGATGTGATGATTACATGTGACTTTTAAGGATCCCATAACTTTTAGTTCTTCTATTGCTGTATGCACAGTT
This sequence comes from Rhinopithecus bieti, assembly GCF_001698545.2. Lineage (NCBI taxonomy): Eukaryota > Metazoa > Chordata > Mammalia > Primates > Cercopithecidae > Rhinopithecus > Rhinopithecus bieti. The sequence continues at coordinate 1,171,082 of NW_016810602.1, read as the reverse complement.
AACTGATTTTTGTCAGCTGTGTCTGTATTGAATTTTACAGATACACATATATTTTAAACACAGTTTAGTGATTTTTATCAAGGCCCAGGCATCTGCTCAAACTACTGAGAAGGGTAATAGTTTTCAATCTAAATTTTAGCTAATGTTGACATTATTACAAGTTGACTGGAAACATTTACAAAAGCCTGTATCTGTGTTGAAAAACTATATTTCTTCAAATTTTACTCTACTAGGAAATTGCCTTTGACCTCATTTGAAAACAAATTTGGCAAACCTCTTAATTTTTAGAGAAAGACCTACTATGATAAATCAAAAACTAAATACACGTGTATGTCACATCCCTCCCCGCTCCCAGAGCTTTGATCTAGGGAGTTGATGGCATTCTAAGGTCTGGTTTTTAGTTAATCAGTCAGGGATTATATATAAGGGTTATGGGAGACTGTGGCTAAGACCAAGGTTTAGAGCCTTTTTGCCTTGCCCAGTTAATTACCATTTCTTTTGCAGATGGCAGTTTTGCTGAATATTGATCATAAGATATAATAAAATATCTTGGATTCTCACCACAATTTTACAGTGTTATCTGCTCAGAATCTGGTTCAAAATTGTAGTGACTTGTTGAATTGCACATAGGGAAATTTGAAGAACCTTCTGCTAAAGCCAACAATTTAACACTTTTAGTTAGAAAACCAAGTGAAACTTGCCTGTATTTGCATAGCACCATATTAAAAGCAGTAAGCATATAAAATTGTATAGGACATGGTTCTTACCTCAAAGTACAGTGGGTAGACAAGGTGCAGATATATGCATTAAAATAATACATCAATGATTAGGGTAAATAAACTTAGCTTTAAATCCCCAGACTCAGCACCTCTTTAAATCTTGAATTCTAAACATCGAGACCAACTTTCTTACAGATGAGGAAACATATTCAGAGAAGAGCAGTGAATTGTTTTTAATCAAAGGAGGTTTATAGGTCATTCTAAATATGGGCTCAGGAATGACAGTAGGTAGCAAGTTAACTTTGCTTTTTATATCTTGAATGTCAGCTAATGTTGACTGATTGCTTGTTTCAAGTATTTTTACAGAGAAACTTCTGGTCCTTTTCTCATGCGAATCCAGTGGGAATATCAGCAGCGTGGGGACAATAGGTTATTTTCAGACTGGATGAAATTGCACAGAAGCCATTTCAGAGAATACTGGAGAACTGAAAAGAGTAATAAAACATTCATTAAAACAAAATAAGGGAACTATATTTATAAAATCACATAGTTTTTAAAGCATGAATTGATTTATAGATATGAGGAAAGATAGCAGGTAAAATGTGATATGGAATATAATTTTGATGATTAAGCATAACTTAATTATGTGAGGAAAAAGGAATTAACAGAAAATCTTTTAGGAAAGTAAATAGAACTTTGAGACTTTAGTAAGATAGGGAAAGTGAAATGTGAAAAACAATTTTATGTAGGGAGGCTATAGATTTAACTCATTGTTAAAAACTTGTCATCATCACAATCTTCTTTTGCCTTCTCCCTTACCCCACTGGTTCTCTCTAAGAGAAGCTCTGGTGTCATGTGGTGTGATGTAATATAGTGCTGTAAAGTTCTTATTTTGTCACTTACAACCAGCCTGGTCTTGGAATGAAAGTTTGCTTATGAAGACATAAAAAAATGAATAATTTTGAATTAGTTACTTGGACTTGTGAGCTTCAGTAACTTAGCAAAAAATAAGACTATGTCTTCAATGTGCTTAATTATACAATTTTTGGGACAATCAAGTGAAATCATGTGAAAGTGTTTTAAAAACTGAAGGTAATTTTTTTTTTTCATATTACAGCTATAGATTCAATCCAACATGACAAATATTTATGAGTATGTTAAGTTTAGACGAAAGCTGCCTTCTTACTTCAGTTTAGCCTAAAGGTTTTTCTGTACACTGTGAACTGTAACAAGTGGAGGCAGAAACAGACTGTAGCCACACTTGTGCCAGTCACTAAGTTTTGGTCAATCAAATGTAGTCAGTTGTTTGAACTGTGTTCAAATAAGGCAAACACCAACCTGTAACCAGTCCAACTGTTTTGTATGTCACTTCCTTTTCTGTGCATCACTTCCTTTTTCTGTACATTGCTTTCCTTTTTCTGTCCTTAAATCTTCCACCATGTGGCTGTGCTGGCGTCTCAGCACCTATTCTGGCTTAGGAGGGTGCCTGATTTGCAAATCATTCATTGTTCAGTTAAACTCCTTTAAATTTAATTCTGCGGAATTTTTTCTTTTATCAAGTACCTAATATGTCAGACACAGTGTTGTAGACTTTAGAATTCAGGAGAAGGAAGAGAAAGGAAATAAAACATAATGTAAATGTCTATAATATATGAAAGAGTATGAAAAAGGTAATAAGAGATTCAGCTTACCTATATTTTGGCTTAGGCTAAAGAGTTACCCACCTGAATCTGCTCTAAGTCCATGAGGCTTGGTTTACCACAAGTGGCAAAGTAGGAATTTTGACCATTTCGTGTCTCTCTCTCTCCCTCCCCACCTGCTTCCCTCCTCTCCTCCCCTTTATCTCCCCCCTCCCTCTCTGTCTTCCCCTCTCTCTCCCTGCCATAAGGTGAAAGTTTAAACTTGGGCTCTCCAATAGTTACAGATAGGAGCTTGTTGATTTTTTTGTGTACAGGCATGAATCAATGGCCAAGTCAGAGTGCCATAAGGAATGTACAATTTTTAGACTTTGATGACTTTTGCCAGTGAGATAGCTTCTAGATTTTAATATCTGCATTGTATACCTTTCCAGGGCATAGAGGATTAAAGGGGGACTTTAGAAACAACTGTTTCAGTCACCTGTGAAGATACTTTTTACAGAATCCCAGACTTAGCTTGACTGCTTTTTATAGTGAGGAATCTTTCTATCATGTAATGCAGACCACTTTATTATGGGCTCCAGTATTTGGAGTTCTTTGTTTTTGTCAGTCCCAAATAACCACCTTCTCCCTCTGTTATTCTGTATTCTTTCCATTTTATTAGATGTACTTTAGGCTTGACTGAAGAGAGAACCTGTTGATGGGGAAGCTAGGAATAGAAAGAGAAGGGATAGGTTCAGGAAGCTTGACAAAAAAGGAAATAATGGTAGTAATAATGGTTAATACTTCTTAGCACTAACGTCTCAGGTACTGTTCTAAATGCTTTTCTTATATTATCTCATAACCTATAGAATTGATGTTTTAATATTAAATATTAATTAAATGAAAGATTAGTTTGATAGTAAATGATAGTATTTACCCTCTGTTACAGACAAAGAAACTGAGCTACAATAATTTGCCTAGTGAAAGGTAGAGTTCTCACTGGGCCATTGATTCTAGAGACCAAACCTTTAACATTGCCATGTATTGTCTCTTAGGGATAACCTTGGAGGCCTCTTTGGGAAAAATTTTCTCCTATTATTTTTTCTAAGTATGATAGTCTTTGGAGATAAAAGATTAATATTTCAAGGCCGGTAATTTGGGTGGAAGTGAGGAGGAGGTGAAGAAACATAAAATTTATTCAATATTTTAAGATTAGATGAAGAGATAAGAAAGGAAGGAACCTGGAAACAGATTAAGTGAATGTAGTATACTTTGTAAGTCAGGGGGAAAGGAATTTTGGTTTAGCTGTTGTAATGACTACATTTTATCATACTATATAAACATGCAAGTTTGATCTACGTATAGTTTAGTAAAAGCTATGGTCATTAATTTATACCCCAGTGCTGTCCATTAGAAATGTAGAGTGAACCTCACCTGTAATTTTTTAACTTTTGTTAGCTACATTTAAAAAAGCAAAAAGAAGCAGTTAAAATTGGTTTGTTATTTAACGTAATGTATTTAAAATATTTCAACAACTAATCAATATAAAAAATCAATTAGATTTTTACATTCTTTTATTCATATTAAGTCTTTGAAATCCATGTGTATTGTACACTTACAGCACATCTCAGTTCAAACTAACCACATTTCATATGGCTACATTTGGCTACTGAATACCTTACTAGACAGTGCATTTACATATCGTTAGAAGAGAAAAGGTTTATTGTAGTTGCTATGTTCATAAAAAGTTTCTGATTGAATTACAAGTAGATGGCTTATTCTCCCTCTGTGTGTAACAAACAAAGAGTGAAGAGGAATCTGGGACTGCAAAGCACCACTCTTCAGTTGTATCCAGAGAATCTGCTCAGGAGGGGCAACATTTTTTTTTATTTTTTATTTTTTTAAATTTTACTTTTAAGTTCTGGGATACGTGTGCAGAACATGCAGGATTGTTGCACAATATGCCATGGTGCTTTGCTGCACCTGTCAACCCATCATCTAGGTTTTAAGCCCCGCATACATTAGGTATTTGTCTGAGGAATGAAACTATAAACATATTAAATCCTATGAAAAGAAAAAAAAGTAAGGTTCTGAAGGGTTCCAGAATTCAGGAGAAGGAAGAGAAAGGATATTTTTTATACTTAAGGAAGTGGGGAGGAAGGTTTACCAAATATTTAGGTTTCCTGCTGATTGAGGCTTTGTTGTATAGTTAGAAGGACTTCCAAGAGACTCCAGAATTTCTGCTGTCATAGTTCTGGGCTCTGGTTTTACCTAAAGACCTCTCAGTTTTTTTTTCTCTAGACAGAGCTCTGTAGGAGAGGCACAAAGTTCTTACTTAGTGTGAAACATGGTGTTTGTTGGTTTAGGGACTTTGTGCCTCTTTCTGGAACCTTTCAGAACCTTTCTTTTTTTTCTTTTTATAGGATTTAATACATTTATAGTTTCATTCCTCAGGTAGGAATTACTAAAGTTTGCTTTTCCCTTTAAAAAAAAAACCCAGTAAATTAAATAATCACATTTTAAAAACTAGCAAATCTTTCCTAACTATGATAGTTAAAAAAAAAGTTATGTATTCTTTGTGAAAATTTAGGTAATTGAGATACCTGCTTTTACATGTTAAATGAACAGGTCTCAAGCAGGATTTTCACTTTGGCGGCTTCTTATTGCACTGGGGTTCCTTGGGCAGGAGCACTCTAGTGAATCATCACTTCTGGTTTGGATGTGGTAGTACTGGAGATTTTGTTTCCTTTAAGGAGAGTGGGAACAAATGGGAGTTATGTGTTCCTGCAGGCTACGGTCCATTTGTATATTGCTCTTTATCTATGTATCATATTTTATTTGACTAAGAGCCTAATTTTAATAGATTTAATTTTAAAATCTTAGCTATTTGTAGGGTTTAAAAGCTAAACAACAGCTATAGGATTTGTATTGCTTATTGAGAGATACCAGGTTAAAATACAAGTTTATAAAATATAATTTAGAATAAAACACACTTTTAGCATTTTTCCATTTTCTGAATTTATAATATGCTAATGTTATCAGTATATAATATTTTTTGCTATGACTAATTGTGTTTTATTTGTTGTGAATGTAGTCTTGGTTCAAGTAGAGGTAAGGAGGTATTTTGGAAACCAGTGCTTACCATTTTGGGGACAGGTGGTGGGAATAGACAAGCTAGAAATACACTTGGAAGAAAGAAAACCATTTAGTAGGAACTTGAGATGAGGGGAGAAACAGACATTTTTAGGAAAGTTAGTGTTTTAAAAAATAAAATATTTAGACACAAAAAATTAATCATTAGGAACATAATCAGATTTTAGAAAAATTTAAGTAGAAAAAAATCATTTTATTTTTTTTTTTATTTTTTATTTTTTTTGAGACGGAGTCTTGCTCTGCCACCCAGGCTGGAGTGCAGTGGCCGGATCTCAGCTCACTGCAAGCTCCGCCTCCCGGGTTTACGCCATTCTCCTGCCTCAGCCTCCCAAGTAGCTGGGACTACAGGCGCCCGCCTCGTCGCCCGGCTAGTTTTTTGTATTTTAAGTAGAGACAGGGTTTCACCGTATTAGCCAGGATGGTCTCGATCTCCTGACCTCGTGATCCGCCCGTCTCGGCCTCCCAAAGTGCTGGGATTACAGGCTTGAGCCACCGCGCCCGGCCGAAAAAAATCATTTTAAATAGAGAACTTTGAAATAAATAGTAATTATGTTTATATTTTGAGGGGAGGAAATAAGTCTGTTAGTTGGCCCCCCAAGGCTGCCTGGATGTGAGAACTCAGTAAGACTGAGTTTGTACTGTCTTTGAGTAAACAGCTAACCCTGAGTGATTTCAGATAGATTCCTTGGACATATTAGCATATTCCTTAGAGTTATATTACATAGATTACCCTAATTTGTAATTCTAACGTAAATTAAACATAATAAATTAAATATAAATTATATATTTATATTGTTGTTTATATATATATAATATATTAAAGTATATTACTATTAATATAATAATATATATATAATCATATACCAAGTATATATATAAAATATATAGTAATTTATAATATTATATATATTATATATAAACATAATATAAACAAAAATTAATAAAAATAAACATTTAGCAACTCAATATCATAGTCTATACTGCCCTCTCATGCTTTTCACATATAGGAATTTTTAAGAGCTATGTGGTATGGTTACACTTAGTTCCTCACAAGATCTCATCTTGAATTGTAATCCCCATCCACGTGTCAAAGGGAGAGTGGTGGAGATGACTGGGATCATGCGGGGTGTGTCCTGCTTTTTCTCATTGTTAGTGAGTGAGTTTCATGAGATCTGATGGTTTATACATAGTCTGACAGTTTCTTCACACATTCACTCTCCTTGACTCCCCCTGTAAGACATGCTTTCCACGTTTGACATGATGTAAGTTCCTGCAGTTCTCCCAGGCCAGCAGAACTGAGAGTCAATTAAACTCTTTCTTTATCAAATTGCCTATCTTGGCAGTTACTTCATAGTCCCAGGGTGAGACATGGACTTTGGCCATGTTTTCGTGTATGACTCAGGAAAATTCTTCTAGGGGTATGACCTGTGAGTGGTTTTGACCTGCGGTTGTTGCCTCGGTGTGTAGGAGTTGCCTAATTAAAGAGTTCAGGTTTTGGAGTCAACATGGATTGCTCTTTGGAATTCTGTTTCTGACCCTGTAACTACGCCTGTACTTTGGGAGTTTACTAGACTTTCAGGTTTCCTCAGCTGAAATGGCGAATATAGCAACACCTCCTAAAGGTTGTGATAAATTTGTAAGTATAATCGTTGCTCCTTTTTTTTTTTTTTTTTTTTTTTTTTTTTGAGACAGAGTTGCTTGTCGCCCGGCTGGAGTGCAGTGGACCGGGATCTACAGCTCACTGCAAGCTCCTACTTCCCAAGGTTTACACCTTTTCCGCTCAGCCTCCCGAGTAGTGGGAACAACAGGTGCCAGCCAACCTTGCACGTGTTTTTTTGTATTTTTTAAGTAGAGACGGGGTTTCACTGGGTTAGACAGGTGGTCTTGATCTCCGACCCTGTGATCGCCAGTCTCGGCCGCCAAATGCTGGGATTACAGGCTTGGGCCATCGTGCGGCTAATCGTTGCCCTTTTATTGAGCATTTTCAGCCAGAACTGTGTGTACACTTCATATGACAGTAATAATTATTTGTAATGTGTTCATATTAGGTATGTGAAAGTTCATTTCGGCAGTAATACATCCATAACTGGTTGCTATTACTTTTCTGTATGTGTTCCTTAAATCAGAGTTGATGTCCTAAGATGAAAGGAATGGAAATGGGCATTTTGATAGACCTGAAGGACCTGTTTGGGAAGTGACAGTGTTTGAAAGTGAAATATCTTACTAAAGTGATGGCAAGCGATAATTGCATGGTAAGTTACTTGGAAACTGTTAAAATGTAGAGTTTGGTGTTGTTGTCTGAAACTCTGAGTCTGATCAGGACTCGTCTGGCCCATGGAGCCCAGACCCTGCCAGTCTTTATAGCCTTTTAATCATAATTTTATTTTCTATGAAGTTGAAATTATCTTTTAATTATCTCTGATGATTAAAATGAAATCTAATGATTTTTAATATTTTTCTTTCGATATAATAGCTTTTCATTTATTATAATGGAGAGTGGTACAATTTTTCATTTAATGTGCTACATATATGTGATTTTTCTATGTTTAAGAGCTTTAATGATGTGGCTGACATATATTCATTCAGCTAATGTGTTTAGTAAAGATTAAGTAATTATAAAATACAATCTATAAAATCAATTACTTTTTGAGTATTTTTCATGAATAATACATATTTATTCCAGTTATTCTATTCAAACAATATAATTGTTGACACTATGAGTAAAGTAGTCTCAATTTACTATAAAATATGTCATATTTTACTCAATTTATAGTCTCCGGATAGGGTGGGAAAGGAAAGCTGATTGAGAATGTGCTGTTATGAAGCTAGGTGGAGAGGGAAAGGGAGCACTTTTCTGCTGCTAACTAGAAGAAAAGTATAACTACAGATAATTTATATAATATGAAGATTTCAAAGCTGATAGAAATTTTCAGGGAGTTTTGGTCTGGGTCATTTTATTAGTCATATTATTTAATGAAAGGATAATCAGGAATGCTCAGCCTCTGTGTTTTCGACTTATTGCTTTGCTCCCTAAGAACATTCTTTTGGGTTTTATCTGTCTATTCTTTTGAGTTGTATCTTTGCCTTCCTGGGAAGTCTCACTCGACTTTTTAGGAAATCAAGTTGCATCCCCACAGTGCTTCACATGACCTTGTCTTTTTTAGATTCTTCAAGTGAAATCTTACTCAAAGGAACCAATAAATTGCCTCAAGTCATAATTTTAAACTTAGCTGTTTGGAAGACTATATTTCAGTGAGTCTTTGCATTGGTATCTTTAGCCCGCAAATCTTTTTGGCTCCAGTATCGACTTTAATAATTCTTATGGGTTAAGCAACTGTATTTTTAATATCTGTAGTTTTGTTCATTATCAGAAACTAGGTCACCAGGGTTGGTTTGTCATTGTTAATTAAAAAGGTATTGTATGCTTTTTTTTTTTTTAAATGGAACGTGCTTGTTGAATGAAGCTAAAATATCTTAGTAATGCTCTGCTTTAAATACTCATAGAATATAGTTTTGCATATTTTAAATTCAATCTATCTGGCAGTACAATAATGTTATTTATCTCTGAGAATTTTGACTATTCTTTTGTGCTATTTAGAATTCAATGAATTGTTAAAGCTTCTAGTAGGCTTTTTACTGACAGTCTCTGTCTGACCTCTCCTTTAGAAGTTTTCCTCAATATTTTCAGAAGTACCATTTGGGTCTTAACTGAAATGGTAATTTTTGCTTCTATAGTAACAGATGGAAGCAGTAGACTTTTTTAGAGGTTGGAAGCGGTGAGATACAGAGGAGAAAAATCAGGCTAAATTTATGTCATGACTATTTTATTGTGTAAACTAATTATAGCCTCATGTACATTACTTTTCTGAGGGTTGTAGTGGTAGTAATGGTTGTGGAAGTAGTAATAATTGTAGGGATGAATTAAGGAGGCATTGGGGAAGAATGTGTCCCCCAACATAGGGTTTCAGTTACTTCCCAAATATAAATAATAGTGGTTATTACCAAAATTTTTCTTCAAGAGACAGGGATCTCACCATGTTGCCCAGGCTGGCCTCAAACTCCTAGGCTCAAGTGATTCTCCTTCCTCAACCTCCCAAGTTGCTGGGACTATAGACACACACCACCATACCTGGCTGAAATTTTTTTTTTAACCAGAGAAGAGCACACTAATTTTTTCTTTACTCTTATAGCATTTTCATTACCAGTTATACTTTCATTGTGAATGATTTCAGAATGTTTGGGGATGGTGTTGACAAACTAGTATTATTTTGGGGTTAAGTATAGGCCCTTAAACAGACTGCAGCTCAAGTCTCAGGTTTATGACTTTTTTTTTTTAAGTAGTACATGGGGCAGATTATTTAATACCTTATTTTGCCATAACTAATTATTATTAAATATCTACTTTATAGATGTGTTGATGATTAAATCTATTTGTAAAGAATAATGGGCTGGGTGCAGTGGCTTGTGCCTGTAATCCCAACACTTTGGGAGGCTAAGGTGGGGGGCATTACTTGAGCCTAGGAGTTCGAGATCAGCCTGAGCAACATAGCGAGGCCTTGTATGTACAAAAAATGAAAAACTTAGGCTGGTGCGGTGGTGTGTGCCTGTAGTCTCAGCTACATGGGAGGCTGAGGCAGGAGGATTGCTTGAGTCCAGGAGGTCCATCCAGGCTGCAGTGATCTGTGATTGTACCATTGCACTCCAGTCTGAGCAACACAGCAAGACCCTGTCTCAAAACTAATAATAATAATAATAATAATACTGCCAGCAAACCGTATGTGTTGAATATTTAGTTAGAATTATTATTCACTCTCTAAAATAGTATTCTTAGTAAACTCTAAATGACCTTAGGGTAAAAAAATTTTTATATTTAAAAGTTCAGAAAATTCAGCTTAGTTATTTTAGGCTGGTGTTTACTCTCACACACTCACGCCCCTTTCAAACTATTATAGAACAATGTTTTTCAAACTTTAATGGGCATATGGGATTGTGTAGGGATCATAATAACATGTAGATTCTTATTCAGTAGTTTTGGAATAGGATGAGATGTTGCCTTTCCAACAAGCTCCTGTTGGTAATCGGGATGTAGCTCATCCCCTCCTCCCCTCCTCCCCTCCCCTCTCCCTCTCATCTTTACAACATACTTTGAGTAGCACAGTTATGCAGTGGTCCATTAAGTGGTTCTCATTCCCCCTTTCAGTATATTATAAACACTTGGATACTTTTTGTTCTTTATGCCTGGGCTCTGTATCATACCAGTTAAATTAGATCTTTGCCTTTGGGGTTCTGGGCATCATTGTCATCGTTGTCGTCGTCGTCGTCGTCGTCGTTGTCGTTGTCATCATCATCATCATCATCATCATCATCATCATCTTTTGGTAAAAATATCCTGGGTCATTCTCTCGTGAAACCAGCATTAAGAGACACCACTTCAGTTATTTGAAAGAGAGTCATAAGCTAAGAAGCTATATTTGAGGTCGTCACTTACTTTGTTGTCTTCCATTTTAAGCTATTTCCTCTGTAGAGATGATGGTGGACAGCTGGATAGAACTCTTAAACTGGAGGACAGTTAATATGTTGGCCTGAAGTTTTCTTTTCGCTAGACTAAAAGGTTTGACTGTTGAATCTTTCTTTATAGATCCTATTTCCTATCCCCTTTCATCATTTGTATAATCTTCTTTGGACTTTCCCTAATTTCTCAATAGCCTCCTTAAAGTGTAATAACCCAAACTAGATATAAAACTGCTGTAACAAAACTGAACAATGGCAGAGGCAGAAGAATCATATATCTAAAAGTCTGTGGTTTTCATTAGCATTGAAAACTTGTATTTGTTTCAAACTTCTTATTGGCCTTCCTTTATGTTTTTCAGGGTTAAAATGTGTTTTATACCATCATATTTGTTTCAGTATATTGCTTTCTTAGGTTATGTTTTCTTCTTCTTTCTTCCTCATCTGTGCTTTTTGTATCCATTTCCTATCTTGTACCTATTTTGGAGGAGAGGCAGTAAATATTTTTTTTTTTTTTTTTGAGACGGAGTCTCGCTCTGTCGCCCAGGCTGGAGTGCAGTGGCCGGATCTCAGCTCACTGCAAGCTCCGCCTCCCGGGTTTACGCCATTCTCCTGCCTCAGCCTCCCGAGTAGCTGGGACTACAGGCGCCTGCCACCTCGCCCGGCTAGTTTTTTTTGTATTTTTTTAGTAGAGACGGGGTTTCACCGTGTTAGCCAGGATGGTCTCGATCTCCTGACCTCGTGATCCGCCCGTCTCGGCCTCCCAAAGTGCTGGGATTACAGGCTTGAGCCACCGCGCCCGACCGATATTTTCTTATGGACTATCATGTTTGGGAAGAGTGTTTTCCAAAGTGATCAAGATCATGTTGAATTTTATTCCATCTAGCCGTGATGGCTCAATTAGGATCAAGTCAGGAAAACAGTCCACACTAAATACTCGAGGCAGGAGGATTTCTTGAGACCAGGAGTTTGAGACCAGCCTGGGTAACATAGTAACCCCTCTCTCTACAGAGTTAAAAACAAAACCAAAAAATTTCAGCTCAGAAAATTTAATATAGGGAGTGGATTATACAGGTATTGGAGGACTGAAAAAGCAAACAGGGAACACTGGGGTAACACAAAGGCAGTATTTGCAGGAATCAACCACTATTCATATGGTTGGGGGGAAATAAGAACTTGGATTTGGGACCTCATAGAATTGGGGTTCAGAACCTCTGGAGGAGGTACTTCCTGACAGCTATTGGTATGCCTGAGGGGAATTTCTGAGAGTGCTAAAAAAAGCTGGTGGTTATCACTGCTACTGCTGCGGTGGAGGACCTATGCTGAGTCAATGCTGACTGGAAAAAGCATGTACTGCATTCTCCCTCTAGTGTCCTTATTGGCAGTATGAGGAAGTTAGCTGCAGAAGAGAAGAGTAGTTTTCAGAGTTTTATTTTCAGTGTTACAGAGATGAGTATTAAAGGGTAGATTTGGATCTGAGAGAAAGTAGCTGAATAACCAGTATATATAGCCTTCTTTTCTGGTCACAGGAGGCCATAGGCCTTTGGTCTGTTGGTCTCTTTCCTAGCTACTTGGACCCCAGTCCCAGGTATTCTTAATGCTGAGGGTTTGGAAGGAAAGGAGTTGTTACTATTTTAAAAATAAATTTGTCTAGTTAACGTGATTGGTGGGTCTAGTTAATGTGGTGGTGGCATGAGACGGGTCTACTTTGTCTCCTCTCCTCCCCTCCCCTCCTCCACT
>NW_016810602.1:1151399-1155164 GCF_001698545.2 Rhinopithecus bieti | reverse complement strand
TTCCCCTCCCCCTCCTCCCCTCCTCCGTCCTCCCCTCCCTCTCCTCTTTTGTTTTCTTCTCTTCTCTTTGAGACAGTGTCTTGCTCTGATGCCCCGGCTGGAGTATAGTGGTGTGATCTTGGCTCTCTGTAGCCCCGAGCTCCGGAGCTGAAGCAGCCTTCTCACTTCAGTCACCCAAGTAGCTGGGATTACAGGCGCCCGCCACCACACCCAGCTAATTTTTGTATTTTTTGTAGAGATGAGGTTTTGCTATATCCGCCAGGCTGGTCTCGAACTCCTGACCTCTAGTGATTCGATCATGTTGGCCTCCAAGTGGTCTGGAATTACAAGTGTGAGCCACCATGCCTGGATGGGTCCACTTATTTATTATTATTATTTTTTGAGACAGAATCTCACTCTGTCACCTAGGCTGGAGTGCAGTGGTGGGATCTCAGCTCACTGCGATCACCACCTCCCAGGTTCAAGTGATTCTCCTGCCTCAGCCTCCTGAGTAGCTGGGATTATAGGCACCCGCCACCATGCCTGGCTAAGTTTTGTATTTTTAGTAGAGATGGGGTTTCACCATGTTGTCCAGGCTGGTCTTGAACTCCAGACCTCAAGTGATCCACCTGCCTTAGGCTCCCAAAGTGCTGGGATTACAGGCGTGAGCCACCATGCCCAGCCCAGGTCCACTTATTCTAAGATAACTCTGTCACAGCCTTTTTTGGGAACTTACATTTAATCATTAGATACTCATTCTTTGCCTCCTGAGATATTTCTGTTTTTTAAAAGCCCTTATTTAAAATGTAAAAAAAAAATTATGGTAAAAGTAATGATGTTACCCATAAACAAAGTTTTAAAATTGGTTGCCTATTAGCCAAACAGTGGCCTGCAGTGGTAACCAACCTCTGAAAAGATTATATACCTTTTTTCTCGTTCAAATATTCCCCCTCCTGCAGAGCTTCTTCAATTTTAATGTGTATATAAATCACTTGAGGATCTTGGTAAAATACTGATTCTGATTCAGTATGTCCCTGGGTAAGGCCTCAGATTGTGCATTTCTGACAAGCTCCCAGGGGAGGCTGAAGCTACTGGTCCCTAGACCAGACTTTTTTTCTCCCTTCCCTCACTTGAGAACTACTTTTTTGGCTTAGATCCAACGTTGGACTTGGATGGCTGAGTAGTGAGCGATCATAAAGTAGGAGTTTCTATTGTAAGCCTGCCTGTCTAGAATTATTTTGAGCAATTTTAGTAGAGCTATTTATAACTGTTTCTTTCCAGGTGGGATCAGAGAAGTATATGCTTCTGAATAGGTTAAATTTTCTTCCATAATATAATGCTGCCCTGAATGCAGAAACGTGCCTATCACTTGTAATTTTCCTGGAAGGCGTGAGGCTGTTTGGTAATTGTGTACATGTTTAAGGGAAACTGAGTAATGGAGGACAGGAGGGAACAATTAACAAATTCATGCATCAGATAATTTGCTTTCATTAAAGCCAGTTACTCTTATTTATTGATTGTTCCTGATGATGGGACGTCTGTAGATTTCAAAAAGTGTGTTTGGTGTGAATTTCATACTAATGGCATTTCTCTGCTTTTGACAGTTTCATATACTTAAACTTGTCCTCAAAACATAGCATCCTGTCTTGAGCCACATAAATAGTAGTCTTCCTTAATGAAACTTTGAATAGAGCCCAAATTTATGAAATTGTTAATTGCTCTTTACATCTAGACTTTACTTTTAGTAAAGTAATACCTATCTGCTAACGCAAATAGAAAGGTAATCTTTTATTTGGTTGCCATCCTTCAAGAGTCTCTCTGCCCTTCCCTCCCTCCCTTCCTGGATCTTTCCTTTTGTCTTTACAGACCTAGATTTTGAAAGGTTCTAGGTTCCTTTTGTCTGTTGATACTATGTGAATGTTATCCTTAAGTTTTTAATTCAAGCTACAACTAGACAGATAATGTGTCTCAAAATTAGCTGGGGTGAGTTAAAATGAAAGTTAAGGATTCAGGGGATTCCTACAGATGGGTGAAAAAAAAAGCTCATTGTTAGGATCCTTAACAAAGCATTTTGACTGGCATATGGAGACCTTTGCATGAACACAAATGTTCATATTTGAATATTTATAGAAGATAATCTGTCAGAATTACTGTTACTTTAATTTGCCAAGCTTGGCTGATTGCCATAGTTGGATGTTAGTTGAATTCAGGATGAAGAGTTGTAAATATGTTCTGGTGTGGGACATGGTTTTTGTCCTTGAAGCTGTTTGAATTTCTTTCTTCTCTCACCTATAGCCCCTTCTTTAAAACTGTGAGGCTTTTTTGTATTACGTGAACTTTCATGTTCTTTTTTAGGAAAAAATATTAAAGTAGGATGTTAACTGTATGGATTAAAAATTTTTTTTAAACTAAATTTGTTGACATTTGGTGATCAGGAATTGTTTAAATAATTTTAACTATTTGTCCAATCTTTGCTTCAAAGGACCCATAGGGATGTATATCTTATTTGAATGGTTTTGTGTGAGATATGTTTCACATTAACAACAAAGAAAATGTAGACTGCTAGATAATTAATGTTTCCCCTTTATTTTATCTCATTTGAACAGCTAATAATTTTAGTGACCAGATTCAAGCAATAATTCCTGTCTTCGTAATTGTCATGTGGTTTTGTCAGCTTCTTATGTTCTAGGGGAAGGAAGGTAAGACTTTTTTTTATATATATTGAAATAACTTGGTTAATAAATACTTTTTTTCTCTTTTTAGAAGCCAGGAACCCTGCTCTTTCCGTAGTGTCTCCTCACTCAGAAAACATTGTATTCTCCTGCCTCAGCCTCCTGAGTAGCTGGGATTACAGGTGCCCGCCACCATGCCTGGCTAGTTTTTTTTGTATATTTAGTAGAGACAGGGTTTCACCTTGTTGGCCAGGCTGGTCTCAAACTCCTGACTTCAGGTGATCTGCCTGCCTTGGCCTCCCAAAGTGCTGGGATTACTGGCATGAGCCACTGCACAGGAGAATGGCTTGAACCTGGGAGGCGGAGGTTGCAGTGAGCTGAGATCATGCCATTGGCATGCCAGTCTGGGCAACATGAGCGAAACTCTGTCTCAAGAAAAGAAAGAAAGGGAAAAAAAAAGCCCAACACGTATTACTTATTGATGCAGTATCACTCTTCCTACTGAGACAACATTATTTTAGCTTTAGAGATGATATATAGTGGCTTTCTCAAAGTCATATGACATTTTTTTGGGAGCAGGGCTGTATTCTGTGCCCCATGTGCTAAGCTATCTTGTCTCATATAACTAGTCACTGTTACCTGAATAGTTTAATTTTACATGTATAACCACTGACTTGACTAGTCTTAATTGTCTTTATTTCTGTATCTCTTAGAAACTGACATAATTGCATCAGTTTTGTTGGTTATTACTTTAGCTGGAAAGTATGTCAAGTACTACAGGTCAGCATTTCAGTGTTTTTTTTTTTTTTTTTTTTTTTTGAGACAGAGTCTCGCTCTGTCGCCCAGGCTGGAGTACAGTGGCGCGATCTTGGCTCACTGCAACCTCCACCTCCCGGGTTCACGCCATGCTCCAGCCTCAGCCTCCCAAGTAGCTGGGACTACAGGTGCCCGCCATCACACTCGGCTAATTTTGGTATTAGTAGAGGCGGGGTTTCACCGTATTGAATGTCTCCTAAAGTGCTGGGATTACAGGCGTGAGCCACTGCGCCTGGCCGCGTGTATCTTTATAATACAATGATTTATATTCCTTTGGGTATATACTCAGTAATGAGAC
>NW_016810602.1:1146412-1151259 GCF_001698545.2 Rhinopithecus bieti | reverse complement strand
TTTTTTGAGACAGAGTCTCGCTCTGTCGCCCAGGCTGGAGTACAGTGGCGCGATCTTGGCTCACTGCAACCTCCACCTCCCGGGTTCACGCCATGCTCCAGCCTCAGCCTCCCAAGTAGCTGGGACTACAGGTGCCCGCCATCACACTCGGCTAATTTTTGGTATTTTTAGTAGAGGCGGGGTTTCACCGTGTTAGCCAGGATGGTCTCGATCTCCTGACCTCGTGATCTGCCCCCCTCAGCCTCGCACAGTGCTGGGATTACAGGCGTGAGCCACCGTGCCCGGCCTACATCTCAGTTTTACTGAGACTTTGTTTTGGAGTTTCAGGAGTATGGGGTCTCAGGAATATATTTTGTATTTGGAAAATTAAGAGTGAAATTTTATAGTATTTTCTGTCTTTCACAATCATCCATCTTCATTCTCATTTGATTGTTTTTGCTATATTTTTTTTCTAGAAAATTTTATATAATCTTCCTTGTTACTACTTTTGCCTATTCTTTTTGTGACCATCTCCAAGTCATTTCCCTTGTATCTCACCCTAATTCCTTATTATCTTCCTAGGAAAACTTATTTGTCCAACTCTAGCTGTCCTCTGGCTGGATAACAAAATTATTAATAATTCCTTAAGGTGTTACCCTAGCTACTAATTTTGTAATAGTCCACCGTGTGTTCACTGTGTAAAGGGTTCAGAGGTGACTGTTGTACCTAATGCACCACAGATGTGGAAGTAATAATAAAATTTGCATATATGTAAAGTGAAGATATTGCTAATACTTCCCTCGGGTCTGGCCATTCTGATATGCTTGCTAAGTTTGGAGGCTTATTTTATAATGGTTCTTTTGGATTTCTTAAGGTGAATTAGATATTATGTTTACCTTAAATTTTAATTGGCATGCTTTTGGTTAAGTAGGTTAAAAGTCAATGGAATAAAAGTTAAGCCAGCAATATAAAAGTAGTAAGCTATTTTTCAGTGTGATTTGGAAAACAATTTAGCTGTATTTCTTGCTATAAAAAAGCAGCAAAGAACAATATACAGTGAACTAAGATTTTCTAAGTAAATTAATTTTGATCAAAATTAATTCCATGTTGATAGCAAATGTTGGGGATTGGCATCCATATGTCAAATTTCACATAAAAATTTAGTTTTCTACTGTTTTTTTTTTCCTTAGGAGGAAGAACTGTAAATCTTAAATTTGTATAGAAGGTATGATAATGTTGTTTTAATAAACAGGATTTGTTATTTTGAAAATTGGGTGGTAAGGACAACCAGTGAATTATACTACTTATTGATTTTTTTTTAAAACAATTATTTTTAATTTTCGTGGGTTCATAATAGGTATATGTATTTATGGGATACATGAGATGTTTTGACACAGGCGTACAATGTGTAAAAGTCACATCATGGACAATGCACTATCCCTCCCCTCAAGCATTTATCCTCTGTGTTACACACAATCCAAGTACACTCTTAGTTATTTAAAAATGTACAATTAAATTATTGATTGCGGCAGCGCCCCTCACACAGGGGCACCAGCTGTGGGGGTCTGCCCGCAGCCTCTGACCAGGCCACGGATGAATAAAGTACACTGACACATAGATATTCTGTTTTGCCAGTCCAGCGGAGGGTGTCTCAGCTGCTTACAGACTCCCTGGAGAGTTCTGTAAACAGTTGTGACCATGACCTTGATCAGCAAGTGAGACTGGCATTTATGTAGTAAGATCAATTAACAAAAGCTTGAGTCAACACCATTAGAGAGTAATTGACATCATGGACTTTCCAAGTAAAAAGCACTTAAGCACCCTGGTACATCAAAGGTTAGTCTTAAGATTTTATGAGTAAACAAGCTAACTAGGTAAACTACTCTGCCTTCCTTTATTACTACTTTAATTTGTTTAAAGGTAAAGATCAGGTTGCCTTCAACCATATCTATTCCTGAAGTTACGCAAACTTCTTGGCTTTCCAAGAAGATTGTGTCTATCTCTAAAACTATCTTTAATATTTTTCCCACCAGCCTGATTGAACCCAAGTAACTGATTATAGTCACTCTGTTGTGCTATCAGATACTAGGTCTCACTCATTCGTCCTGTTTTTTTGTACCCATTAACCATCCCCACCTCTCCCTCATCCCACCACTGCCTCTCCCAGCCTCTAGTAACCATCCTTCTTTTTCCATGGGTTCAATTGTTTTGATTTTTAGATCCCACAAATAAGTGAGAACATGAGATGCTTGTCATTCTTTGCCTGACTTATTTCACTTAATGCAGTGACCTCCGGTTCCATCCGTGTTGCAAATGACAGGATCTCATTCTCTTTTATGGCTGAGTAGTACTCCATTGTGTATATATATGTACCACATTTTCTTTGTTCATTCGTCTGCTAATGGACACTTAGGTTGCTTTCAAATCTTGGCTATTGTGAACAGTGCTACAGTAAACATGGGAGTGCAGATATCTCTCTGATATACTGATTTCCTTTTTTGGGGTATATATCTAGCAGTGAGATTGCTAGATCATATGGTAGCTCAATTTTTAGTTTTTTAAGGAACATCCAAACTGTTCTTCATAGCAGTTGTACTAACTTACATTCCCACCAACAGTGTATGAGGGTTCTCTTTTTTCCATATCTTTGCCAGCATTGATTATTGCTTGTCTTTTGGATAAAAGCCATTTTAACTGGAGTAAGATGATATCTGATTGTAGTTTTGATTTGCATTTCTCTGATGATCAGTGATGTTGAGCACTTTTTTTATTTTTTTAATTTAAAAATTTTTTTTATTATGAGATGGAGTCTCGCTCTGTTGCCAAGCTGGAGTGCAGTGGCACCGATCTTGGCTCACTGCAACCTCCACCTCCTAGGTTCAAGCAATTCTCCTGCCTCAGCCTCCCGAGTAGCTGGTACTACAGGTGCACACAGCCATGCCTGGCTAATTTTTTTTTTTTTTTTTTTTGTATTTTCATAGAGATGGGGTTTCACCATGTTGCCCAAGCTAGTCTCAACTCCTGAGCTCAGGCAGTCTGCCTGCCTCAACCTCCCAAAGTGCGAGGATTACAGGCATGAGCCACTGTGCCCAGCCGAACACTTTTTCATATGTGTGTTTGCTAGTTGTATGTCTTTTTTTTTTTTTTTGAGAAATGTCTATTCAGATCTTTTGCCTAGTTTTTAATTGGATTATTAATTTTTTCCTGTGGAGTTGTTTGAGGTTTTTTTTTGTTTGTTTGTTTGTTTTTTTTGAGATGGTGTATTGCTCTTGTTGCCTAGGTTGGAGTGCAGTGGTGTGATCTTGGCTCACTGTAACCTCCACCTCCCAGGTTCAAGCGATTCTCCTGCCTCAGCCTCCCAAGTAGCTGGGATTACAGGTGCCTGCCACCACGCCCAGCTAATTCTTTGCATTTTTAGTAGAGATGGGGTTTCACCATGTTGGCCAGGGTGGTCTTGAACTCCTGACCTCAGGTAATCTATCTGCTTTGGCCTCTCAAAGTGCTGGGATTACAGGTGTGAGCCACTGTGCTTGACCGAGCTTCTTTTGTATTCTGGTTATTAATCCTTTGTCAGATGGGTAGTTTGCAAATATTTTCTTCCATTGTGTGGGTTGTCTGTTGGTTGTTTACTTTGCTGTGGAGAAGCTTTTTAACTTGATGTGGTGCAATTTGTCCATTTTGGCTTTGGTTGCCTGTGCTTGTGAGGTATTACTTAAGAAATCATTGCCCAGACTTAATATCCTGGAGAGTTTCCCCAGTGTTTTAGTCATTTCATAGTTTGAGGTCTTTGATTTTTGTCTTTAATCAATATTTTGATTTGATTTTTGTGTATGGTGAGAGATAGGAGTTTAGTTTCATTCTTCTGCATATGGATATCCAGTTTCCAAGCACCAATTATTGAAGAAACTGTCTTTTCTGCCATGTATGTTTTTGGCACCTTTGTCAAAAATGAGTTCACTGTAGGTGTGTGGGTTTTTTTCTGGGTTTCTCGGTTCTATTGGTCTTTGTGTCTGTTCTTATGCCAGTACCATGTTGTTTTGTTTACTATAGTTCGTAATACAGTTTGAAGTCAGTTAATGTGATTCCTCTAGTTTGGTTCTTTCTGCTTAGGATGGCTTTGGTTATTCTGAGTCTTTTGTGGTTCCCTATAAATTTTAGGATTTAAAAAAAAATATCTCTGTAAAGAATGTTATTGGTATTTTGATAGGGATTGCATTGAATCTGTGGATTGGTTTGGGTAGTACGGACATTTTAACAATATTGATTCTTCCAATCCATAAACGTGGAATATCTTTCCATTTTTGGTGTCCTCTTCAATTTCCTTCATCAGTATAGTACAGTTTCTGTTACAGAGATCTTTCACTTATTTGGTTAATTCCTAGGTATGTATGTATTTACTTATTTTGGTGGCTATTGTAAATGGGACTACTTTTAAAATTTTTCAATTTGTTCACATTTCGCATATAGAAATGCTACTTATTTTTGTATGTTGATTTTGTATCTTGCAACTTTATTGAATTAGTTTGCCAGTTCTTAATAGTATTGGTTCTAATAGGTTTTGGTGGATTTTTTAGGTTTTCCAAGTATAAGATCATATCATTTTTTCATGTGTCTGTTGGCTGTATGCATGTTTTCTTTTGAGAAATGTCTGTTCATATCCTTTGCCCGCTTTTTGATGGGGTTGTTTTTTTTTTTTTTTTTTTGTAAATTTGTTTGAGCTCTTTGTAGGTTCTGAATATTAGCCCTTTGTCAGATGAGTAGATTGCAAAAATTTTCTCCCATTCTGTAGGTTGCCTGTTCACTCTGATGGTAGTTTCTTTTGCTGTGCAGAAGCTCTTTAGTTTAATTAGATCCCATTTGTCAATTTT
>NW_016810602.1:1131252-1143283 GCF_001698545.2 Rhinopithecus bieti | reverse complement strand
CTGCCCCTAGTGGGGGATGTCTCCCAGTTAGGCTACTCAGGAGTCAGGGACCCACTTGAGCAGACAGTCTGTCCCTTCTCAGATCTCAACCTCTGTGTTGGGAGATCCACTGCTCTCTTCAAAGCTGTCAGACAGAGTCGTTTGCGTCTGCAGCGGTTTCTGCTGCTTTTTTGTTGTTGTTGTTGTTGTTGTGTAGCTGTGCCCTGTCCCCAGAAGTGGAGTCTACAGAGACAGGGAGGCTTCCTTGAGCTGCTGTGAGCTCCACCCAGTTCTAGCTTCCCAGTGGCTTTGTTTACCTACTTATGCCTCAGCAATGGCGGGCGCTCCTCCCCTAGCCTCGCTCCTGCCTTGCAGTTAGATCGCAGACTGCTGTGTTAGCAATGAGGGAGGCTCCTTGGGCGTGGGACCCTCCAGGCCAGGTGTGGGATATAATCTCCTGGTGTGCCCGTTTGCTTAAAGCGCAGTATTGGGGTGGGAGTTACCCGATTTTCCAGGTGTTGTGTGTCTCAGTTCCCCTTGCTAGGAAAAGGGATTCCCTTCCCCCTTGCACTTAACAGGTGAGGCAATGCCTCGCCCTGCTTCAGCTCTCGCTGGTCAGGCTGCAGCAGCTGACCAGCACCGATTGTCTGGCACTCCCTAGTGAGATGAACCGAGTACCTCAGTTGAAAATGCAGAAATCACCGGTCTTCTGTGTCGCTCGCACTGGGAGTTGGAGACTGGAGCTGTTCCTATTCGGCCATCTTGTTCCGCCTCCCTGTGATTTTGACTGTTCTAAGTATCTCACATGAGTGGAACCACGCAAAGTATGTCCTACGACTGGCTCATTGCATTTAGCATAGTGTCTTCAAGGTTCATCCATATAGTAGCATGTATCAGAATTTCAGTTCTATTTCATGCTGATTAATACTCCGTTATATGTATATACCACATTTTGCTTATCCATTTATCTGTCAGTGGACATTTACATTGTTTCTAC
The DNA here is from genome assembly GCF_001698545.2 of Rhinopithecus bieti. NCBI lineage: Eukaryota > Metazoa > Chordata > Mammalia > Primates > Cercopithecidae > Rhinopithecus > Rhinopithecus bieti. Next base: position 1,142,307 of record NW_016810602.1, on the reverse strand, counting down.
CTTTTGGCTATTGTGAATAATTCTGCCTTGAACATTGGTATGCAAGTATGTGTTTTGTGTGGTAATATATTTTTCTATATATTTTAACATAAATTTGTTACTTTAAGTATTTTTACTTAAATAAGCTAGATAAATATCTGAATTTTCAGTGAATATTTATTGAATACTTTGTATATTGTAAGTATTGTGGAGATATAAAGAGTTACAATATCATGAAACTATTGTTTTAAAGAATTTACAGTCTAATAACAGTAATAGGGCATGTTTATAAAGACGCAGAACCTGGTACCATATGCTTTTTGAAGCTGAAGAGATATCTAAGCTCTGATGCAAACCAACATCCTTTCTTGGCAAGATTTTTGTTTGTTATCCTGAACAGTTAGGAGGCAGAATACATGGCCATAATCAACGTATGCATATTCCATTCAAGCATAGCATTTAACCTTCAAGGATGAATTTTGGGGTGATCATATCAACATGGAAATTAGATCATGACATTTCTTTAAACAGTCTTCTCCATGGACCTTATCTTTAGGTGACTTACTTTCCTCCCAAACTGCCACCTGAACTCTGACCTCATCTCCTATCGCCCACTCCCACCTTGCACTGGGTAATTTTTTGTTGTGGATACATTTCTTATGTATGTAAACTGGTTTAAGTACAAATGACGTAAAAGGCATAAGGAGGAACTACATATGGGTTTCAAGGTTCTTTCCAGCTTTGTGATTCTAATTTAATCCCTGTGGCACCTGTGTGTTGCCAATGAAAGAAAACAGAGTTAGCATCCTTAGAGGTTTCACAGCAGATCTGCTTTGTGGTGATTTTAAAGGCTAAAACTTTGAAATAAGAGCAGTTTGGTATGTTTCAGTGGTCTCTTTTTATCTTCTTTCAGAGTAGTTTTCCTGGAAAAGCAGAATAAATCTTTTACAAATTTGGTCGTAACTTTGCAGTTCAATTGGACATTTAGGGTTTTTCTATGTGTGCAAGCTGGACCTTTTGAAGTTTAACACTGGAATACTAGCATGAGAATGTTCCTACTCTTAATTTCCAGTGAGCTAGACCAAAGGAAAACATGTATTTTAGATTCATATTTTCTTTGAATGATGTTTTGAAGCTCAAGATGAACTTTAAAAAACACAGCTAAGCAGAGCTTCTAAAAGGTAATACTGTAGTATTATTTTTTTCCTCCATATTAATCTACTTGGCTCCCCATAGTGAGCTTGAACTGTGAGTGGTAAAGACTTGTTACTTTGTAGGGTATCCTGGCCCTAAAACTTAAACTTCTTTCTCAAAGCCTTCGGCCTATGAATGTGATGATTCTGTAAGCCTCTTAAGAACAGGGACTGTGGCTTCATTTTTATTTATTTTATTTTTCTTATTTATTTATTTATGAGACAGAATCTCACACTCCCTTGCCCAGGCTGGAGTGTAGTGGCTTGATCTCGGCTCACTGCAGTCTCTGCCTCCTGGGTTCAAGTGCATCTCTTGCCTCCACCACCCAAGTAGCTGGGATTACGGGTGTGTACCACAATGCCTGGCTAATTTTTGTATTTTTTTGTAGAGATGGTGTTTTGCCATGGGCCTGTCTCAAACTCCTCGCCTCAAGTGATCCACCTGCTTTGGCCTCCCAAAGTTCTGGGATTATAGGCATGAACTACTGTGCCAGGCTTGTGGTTTCATTTTTGTAAAACGTTCCATAGAGTTGGTGCCTTGCACATAATAAAATGATCTTCTGAGGTTATGATTCCACGTAAAAAATGAAAACTTAGAAAAAGAGATAATTGCAGAAGCGAAGAAAGATGAATGAACAAGGATGGCCATTCTTTCATTCAACACCTAATGAAGGTCTACTATGTATCAGACACTCCACTAAGTACTGGAAATACAGTAATCATAAATTAGACTCATTTTCTATACTTAGGGAATTTAGGTTGTCTAGAACAGGAAATAGCATGTAATAGGCACTTAAAAATATTTGAATACATGAATGTCTGTTTTGTAGAAAATGATTTAGGGTATAGAACATTTTAGTGAGGAAGTGGAGCGTATCCCATCGTATTAGAGATAATTCATTAAAAAAATGGAAACAAACTGTTTATTAATACAGAAAATACTTAAGTTGATTATGGTAATACATAGAATGTAATACAGAAAAGCCCTTAAAAATAATGAGATATATATTGACTGACACAGAAAGATATTCTGATTTACCTAATGTTGAATTAAACAAAGTAAGTTATTGAATAGGAGATATGGAATGATTCCTTTAATGTAAGGTTACTTTATGTTTCTATAAAATGTCACAAGATATGGTGGAGAAATAAGAATGAATGATTCTAACAGGAGATAAGTTTTTCGCTGATCTTTGCTCTATTCTTTATGTACTTCTGTGATGGTTTTACCGTGATCATGTGCTACTGTTTAAAATAATAAAGCTGCTTAAAATGTTTCTGGATAAATTTTTTAAAACTTAATATCTGTATCTATAAGTAGAGTTATTAGTTGATAGTCTGTTGTCCTGTAAATATAAAATGTGTCATTAAAGAATTCTGCATTTTCTTTCTAAAGAAATATAGTTAACCAGAGTTCACTTTTAATGCTCAACATTTACCTTTAATGTTTATTATTTATTTTTTGTTTTTTAACATATATTTTTTTGAGACAGGGTCCTCCTCTTTCACTAAGGCTGGGGTGCAGTGGCATGATCTTGGCTCACTCCAACCTCCACCCTCTGGGCTCAAGTGATCCTCCCACTTCAGCCTCCCAAATAGCTGGGGCTACAGGAGCATGCCACTATGCCTGGCTAATTTTTGTAGTTTTTGTAGAGGCCAGGTTTTGCCATGTTGCCCAGCTGGTCTCAAACTCCTGGTCTCAAGCAATCTGGCTGCCTTGGCCTCCCGAAGTGCTGAAATTACAGGCATGAACCACCATGCCCAGCCTACCTTTAACATTTAACAGTATTTACCTGTAACACTCATAGAGTGTAGTTTTAAAATAAACAATAACATTTACAAATGTGTAGTAGCAGGAATATATTTAATAATAATTTTAATTTTGTTTTGGAGGTACTTTGAGGGAGGTGTGTCTACATTATTAAATGGAGAAGAACTGAAGTTCTTAAGCTTTTTTGTATACTTAAAACTTAATTTGCATTTAGTTATTAATAAATATTAGGTTGAACTACGTTTTTAATCTAAAGTTTTATTTTGGCACTCTTTTTTGCTTATTATGACTTCTCATTTTCTTTTTTTTTTTTTTTTTTGGTGAGACGGAGTCTGGCTCTGTCGCCCAGGCTGGAGTGCAGTGGCCGGTTCTCAGCTCACTGCAAGCTCCGCCTCCCGGGTTTACGCCATTCTCCTGCCTCAGCCTCCCGAGTAGCTGGGACTACATTAGCTGGGACTACAGGCGCCCGCCACCTCGCCCGGCTAGTTTTTTGTATTTTTTAGTAGAGACGGGGTTTCACCGTGTTAGCCAGGATGGTCTTGATCTCCTGACCTCGTGATCTGCCCGTCTTGGCCTCCCAAAGTGCTGGGATTACAGGCTTGAGCCACCGCGCCCGGCCTCATTTTCTTAATTAGAGGAGCGAAGACATGTTTTTTGGGAGTCCTGGTTATATCTAGTCAATAGTCTTAGTTTTCACAGGATAGTAGGGAATTTTAAATTATTACTACCTATTTTCTTAATTTATTTCAATAACGTGCTGTTTTATCAGGAAAATTAATGGACTAATCAAAATGTTCCATTCTATACATAGTTTGCTCATAACAAACTCATTTTATTAGAAATGTTATAGCACCTTTTTTTTATCCTCCACAAGATCATTTTAGTGTAGTTATTGGAGTTTCAAATCATATGTAATTCAGTTTGAAAACTGTGTCTGTGGTTCTCTTTAGTAACATTTTAAGTGATATTATTGAAAAGGTTAACATTGCTTAGTTAAAAGTTATCATTATTCTTTCAAAAGAGAAGTTTTATTTTCAGACTACACAGTCCTTTGAATTCTGACGCATCAAGTTTCAAACAATTTTTTTGTTTTTGGGGATACTTACCTATGAGATCTCCAGAAATTGTATATTCAGCTATGAAAATCTTCAGAAACTGTGAGCACAGATATAAGACTATAAACCTTAGAGGATGATTTTAGATTTCTTTCTCTTTTTTACTTTTTATTTTTGAGAAAAATAAGCCTGTTCCAGTTTAATGAATATGATAATTTGAAATCCAGGTAGAATAATATATCTCATTTTGTCCTCATTTTTTAAGGTGAGATAGTTTATAAAATAGAGAATAAATCATGTTGTTAGATGTTGACACTTGTATAAAAGTATGAATCTTATATAGTGATATCATTCTATTTTAAATGCTTTATATGTTTAAATAATTTATAAGAAGAGAATTATAGAAAAACTGAAACAAAATGCTTGAATTAATACTATAAACGTGAAGTTAGCATTTATAATTGGTATTTTAAATTGTTACATAAAGACATGTATGAGTATGGATAAAAACATATACATTAGTATAAATGAAATTAATGGCTTCTTTATACACTCACAATATTTATACTTTTCTTTAAGTATATTAGATGTTGATAAGTGTTCTAGAGAAAAGTAGGTATATTAGGGATGGTAATAAGGAATGTTGGAGTTGGGAGGATGCCATTTTTGTACAGAATGGTCAGGGAAGGTTTCACTAAGAAGGTGATAGTTGAGTGATGCCCTGAATTTGGTGAGGGACATAGCTGTGGTGATATTTGGACAAGTGTGTTTCTGACAAGATCAAAAGCCCTGTGTTGAGTGCAGGCTCTGCATATTTAGAAACATAAGAAATTTAATTGTGCATGGCACAAAGTGGTCTTAGGTGTTAAAAAACACAAAATTTTTTGGTTTCATTTTTGCTTTCCTAGTACATTCTAAGATATGCTGAAATTGGGATTTACTTGTCTTGCTTATTGTATCTTTGGCACCCACTACAGTGCCAAACACATGGCAGGCAATGTGTTATGGATGGTGAGAAAGAATTTTGGAGGAATCTTCTTTTTAAAAAAAATAAAATTCGTACTACTAAATTATTTCAAGCTGCAGAGGTCTTTCGAGATCATTTAGATAACTCTTTTGGATGTTATGCATGAGAAGACACATCATTAAATAGAGTGACTTCCAAAAGTCACCATTAATTGGTAGCAATCTTGAGTTGGCAAAGATTTTTAGTTTCTTAGTCTAACTTTAGTCCATTGATGGGGAGATCCTTTTGTTTCCGTTGTCTGATCTATGCATGGGAAGATACTTGCTATAGAAAACCTCCTTGCTATGGAAGACCTCCTTGCATCTAGAATCAGATTGCTTGGTTGAAATTCCTGTTTGACACTGCTAGCTTTGTGATTCTGTCCCTCTCCCGACTTTTCCTTTTGGTGCCCTGGTTTTCTTGTCTGTTAGACAGATATTGTTATTCTGTCTCTCTCTCTCTCTCTTTTGTTTTTTTTTTGAGATGGAGTCTCGCTCTGTTGCCCAGGCTGGAGTGCAGTGGCACCATCTCGGCTCACTGCAAGTTCCACCTCCCAGGTTCATGCCATTCTCCTGCCTCAGCCTCCTGGTAGCTGGGACTACAGGCGCCCACCACCACAACTGGCTAATACGGGGTTTCACCGTATTAGCCAGGATGGTCTCGATCTCCTGACCTCGTGATCCACCCACCTCGGCCTCCCAAAGTGCTGGGATTACAGGCGTGAGCCACCGCGCCTGGCCCAGATATTATTATTCTCATTCCAATATTCTTTACACCATAAACATTTTCTCATTAATCTTCAAATTTACCAACTCAGAGTATTATTTCCTTGTTTTAAAGGGAGTGATGATGAAGAGAATAGGAGTTTGAAATTAGGTGTTCTTGGGTTGTATAAAAATTTAATTCTTAAGGTTATTTGTTAGTATGTATCAAACTTTAATGAATGAGGAAAACATCAGGAAGGCAAAAGAACTGCTTTCAAGAGTATTTGAGCGTCAGGAGTTCATGTATTCATTTAGGAAAGGGATGTCAAAATAAAATTGTTTAGATACTTAGAAGGCTGGTTAACTTTCTGTATGATAATGAAGCCATATAACTTCAGGGTTAGCAATCCAAAAGGAAACTTGGATGTAAAACATTGAATTTAATTGAGGTATCATCAAGATCTTTATCATCTCCGATATCAATAAGACACTGGATTTTATCATCTCTAGGACCAAGTATATTGGTTTTATTGATTTTAGCAGATTCTAGAATCTTGCCATATGCCTTTAGACTTCTAGCTTCATGTGGATTATATTTTAAAATAACATCAGCTTTGTTATCCTGATAGTCTCACAGACCAATATGATGTCCGAGGTATTGATTCACCTCTTTTTTCTCAATTTTCCTCTCATATGACATAACCTCTTTACACCATCAAAGCACATTGATCCTAATCGTCTGTTTCCCTTCATTTTGATTACCTACTCTGTTTATCCCCTTTACATACCTACTCTCCTTTTTTGGGGTTCTTATTTTTACTCCTGCATCTACTTTTCTTTTTCTTTTTTTTTTGGCACAGAGTTTCACTCTTGTTGCCCAGGCTAGAGTGCAATGGCACGATTTCAGTTCACTGCAACCTCTGCCTCTTGTGTTCAAGCGATTCTCCTACCTCAGCCTCTGGAGGAGCTGGGATTACAGGTGCATGCCATCACACCCTCCTAATATTTTGTATTTTTAGTAGAGATGGGGTTTCACCATGTTAGTCAGGCAGGTCTTGAACTCCTGACCTCAGGTGATCCACCCGTCTCGCCTTCCTAAGTGCTGGGATTACAGGCATGAGCCACCATGCCTGGCCTCCTGCATCTGTTTTTACCTCCCTTACCTTACTCTTGAGCATGGCAGCGAAAGCAGCCTTGCAGTGTCCTGGGCTCTTTTCTGGTGGTGATGTTGGCTGTGGTGGCTGCTATTTTGAGGGGTATGCATGAGTATGTAGTCCCAGGAGGCTTGGTCACCTGGAGGGGAAGTTTTGCAACCAAGATCTTTAGAGGCATGTTCAGTTGGCAGCAAATATTTAACTTCTTTTTTCATCTTTTGTTTTTTGTGCTAACATTTTTAAGGTTTTCTAGGACAGTCTAGAGTAACATTTACTCTTGTGCATTCTTACCCTCGTTACTAAGATGGACCTCTATTGAGTGGCTGTCTGTTGAATGTTCCAAGGATTCATTGAGGACTCTGTCTTGCTTGTGAGAACTTAAATGATTCCTGGCCCTTTGTGAGCTCTGGAAATTACTCAGCACTGTGTGGTAATTTTTCTCTTCCTGGAAATTGTTTTTGCTCTATATCATTAGTTTTCACCCTATGCACATGTAGATTAGTATTGATATTCAGGTAATTTAAGGAATTTTTTTTTTTTTTAAATTAGGTTTTTCTGTAACTCTCTCACTTCAGGAACTTTTCCCCAAAATTCTTGTTACATTGGCCTTTCTGTATTATGACCGCTTGTATTTTTCAACTCAGCAATAGCACTAGATTGTATTAGGGTTTCACCTCCTACATACTGCAGTCACAAAAGTGCTTTCAGAAAGAAATCCCAGGCAATTATAGGGCTCACCTTTTTGTTTGTTTCCCTTATTTCAGAAATCAGTTTTGAGCTGATTTTCAATGTCTTATCATCGATTGTCCAATGTTAGATACGTTGTTTGTCCAATTTTCTAGTTGTTTACATTTGGAGTGTAGTTCTGGATCCCATTCCTGCTGCATGGGTGAAGGTAGAGGTCTCTTAATACTTTTAAAATTGAGAAAATGCTTAGCCAGTGATATGTCTCACACATTTCAAAGTGAGTTCAAATGCTATTATATGTAAAATTTCTTTTTTAAATGTTGTTTAAATTAATTTTAGTAACAACGTTTGTGTTATTCTTTCATACATAGCTGTAAGTAAAGCCTGCTTTGGCTGCTTTTCATCTAATATTAGTTACCAGTCAACTGATATGCTAAAGTTGATATAACTCTAATGATTTATAAGAGTTGAATCTTTTTGGTACTTTTATGCCCCACTGAAGATCATTGCCTGTTTTATGGTGCTCTTGCGTGCATGCTCTCACATTTGCTCTTGCGCACTCTCGCTCGCTCGCGCTCTCTCTCTCTCTCTCTCTCTCTCTCTCTCTCTGTCTGTCTCCCCCCGCCACTCTCTCCCTCTCTCCCTCTCTCACCAGAATTTGATGTAACAACAACAAAAACCCCATGACTCTTAGTATAGGAACTTTTTACCAATAAAAAATGTTGGTCTTATATTCTATCTGTTGAGATACAGTAAAATATGGTGTAAGTTTACTACTTCTTATTCTTTTAGATTCCTTCAGGTAGCTTAGAAGCATTGGAAACTGTGAGTAGAATGCAGGTATAAGTTGGTGGGAAGTAACTGAGACTGTCTCATTAAATATGACATTAAAAAAAGGGCGTTTAAAATTTTTTTAAGAAAAGATATGAAGTACTCTTGAAAGATTTAAAGTAATGCCTCTTATGCTTATGATTGACTCATTTGGTGACATGAGCTTTATTCTTTATTATTTAGTGCTTACAATGTTTCAGTTCCTGTACCAGGTATGTAGTGTACCATATCTGATTATTATATGTCTATGCCATTCTTAGAAGAGGAACTTGAAAATCAAATGAAGATGAGCCAGTTAATTAGCATTGCGATTTATGTGTTGTGTGCCCAGGGCATCAGAATTGTACATTGTGAGTCTTAAAAAACTCTGAAGAAATGTGTAGCCATAATTTGGATACCTCTGAAGAGATGAGGGTCAGGGTTGTAATTTTAGGTGAGAAAACTACAAATGCATTAATTCTGACAAATGGCCACAAAATCTGATTTCATTACCTTTTATTATTTTTAAACTATTAGTTTAGATTCGGAGGTACCTGTAGAGGTTTGTTATGTAGGTAAACTTATGGGGGGGTTTGATGTACAGACTATTTCATCACCCAGGTACTAAGCCTAGTACCCAATAGTTATGTTTTCTGTTCCTCTCCCTGCTTCCACTGTCCACCCTCTGGTAGGCTCCAGTGTCTATTGTTCCTTTCATTGTGTTTATGTGTTCTCATCATTTAGCTCCCACTTATAAGTGAGAACATGTGGTATTTGGTTTTCTGTTCCTGCATTAGTTTGCTAAGGATAATGGCCTCTAGTTCTATCCATGTTACTGCAAAGTACATGATCTCATTCTTTTTTATGACTACATAGTGTTCTGTGGTGTATATGTACCACATTTTCTTTATCCAGTCTACCCTTGATAGGCATTTAGGTTGATTTCATGTCTTTGCTATTGTGAATAGTGCTTCAGTGAACATATGCATGCATATGTCTTTATGATAGAATGGTTTGTATTCTTTTGGTTATATGCCCAGTAATGAGATTCCTGGATCGAATGGTAGTTCGATTTTTAGCTCTTTGAGAAATGGCCACACTGCTTTCCACAATGATTGAACTAATTTTATACTCCCACTAACAGTGTATAAGCATTCACTTTTCTCTGCAACATTGCCAGCATCTGATATTTTTTTACTTTTTAGTAATAGCCTTTCTGATTGGTGTGAGATGGTATGTCATTGTGGTTTTGATTTGCATTTCTTTAATGATTAGTGATGTTGAGTATTGATCAATGTTGGGCTTTTTTTCATATGCTTGTTGACTGTATATATGTCTTCTTTTGAAAAGTGATCACATCCTTTACCCACTTTTTAATGTGTTCATTTTTTTCTTGTGAATTTGCTTAAGTTCGTTATAGATGTTGGAAATTAGACCTTTGTCAGATGCATAGACCTTTACAGTTGCAAAATTTTCTCTCATTCTATAGGTTGTTTTCTCTGTTGATAGTTTTTTTTGCTGTGGAGAACCTCTTTAGTTTAGTTAGATCCCATTTGTCAGTTTTTGCTTTTGTTGCATTTGCTTTTGGTGTCTTTGTCGTGAAATCTTTCCCAGGTCCTATGTTCAGAATGGTATTGCCTAGGTTGTGTTCCAGACTTTTTCATAGTTTTGGGTTTTAAGTCTTTAATCTGTCTTGAGTTGATTTTTGTATATAGTAGAAGAATGTGTCCAATTTCAATCTTCTGCATATGGCTAGCCAGTTATCCCAGCATCATTTTATTGAATAGGAAATCCTTTCTCCATTGCTTGTTTTTGTAGGCTTTGTTGAAGATCAGATGGTTGTAGGTATGCAGTCTTATTTCTGGGCTCTCTGTTCTGTTCCATTGGTCTGTGTGTCTGTGTTTTTGTTGTTGTTTTGTTTGTTTGCCAGTACCATGCTGTTTTGGTTACTATAGTCCTATAATATAGTTTGAAGTTGGGTAGCGTGATGCCTTCTGCATTGTTCTTTTTGCTTAGGATTACCTTGGCTATTTGGGCTCTTTTTTGGTTTCGTATGAATTTTAAAATAGTTTGTCTAATTCTGTAAAATATCGTTGGTAGTTTGATAGGGATAGCATTGAATTTGTAAATTGCTCTGGGCAGTATGGCAATTTTAATTTTAACGACATTGATTTTTCCTATCCACGAGCATGGAGTGTTTTCCCATTCGTTTGTGTCATCTCTGATTTCTTTGAGCAGTGTTTTGTAATTCTCATTGTAAAGATCTTTCACCTCTGTGGTTAGCAGTATTCCTAGGTATTTTATTCTTTTTGTGGCAGTTGCGAATGGGATTGTTTTCCTAATTTGGCTCTTGGCTTGCCCGTTGTTGCTGTATAGGAATGCTAGTGGTTTTTGTACATTTAATTGGTATCATGAAACTTTGCTCAAATTGTTTATTAGCTTAAAGTGCTTTTGGGCTGAGACATTGGGGTTTTTTGGTATAGAATCATGTTATCTCCAAACACTGATAGTTTGACATACGCCCTTTTTTTTTTTCTTTTGCCTGATTGCTCTTGAAAAGACTTCCAATACTATGTTGAATAGTAATTGGTGAGAGAGGGCATCTTTGTCTTGTGCCAGTTTTCAAGGGGAGTGCTTCCAGCTTTTGCCCATTCAGTATGATGTTGGCTGTGGGTTTGTCATAGGTGGCTGTTACT
>NW_016810602.1:1100602-1131166 GCF_001698545.2 Rhinopithecus bieti | reverse complement strand
TTTTTTTTCTTTTGCCTGATTGCTCTTGAAAAGACTTCCAATACTATGTTGAATAGTAATTGGTGAGAGAGGGCATCTTTGTCTTGTGCCAGTTTTCAAGGGGAGTGCTTCCAGCTTTTGCCCATTCAGTATGATGTTGGCTGTGGGTTTGTCATAGGTGGCTGTTACTCTTTTTTTTTTTTTTTTTTTAGATGGAGTCTCACTCTGTCGCCCAGGCTGGAGTGCAGTGGCATAATCTGAGCTCACTGCAAGCTCCGCCTCCTGGGTTCACGCCATTCTCCTGCCTCAGCCTCCCGAGTAGCTGGGACTACAGGCGCCCGCCACCATGCCTGGCTAATTTTTTTGTATTTTTAGTAGAGGTGGGGTTTCACTGTGTTAGTCAGTATGGTCTCAATCTCCTGACCTCGTGATCCTCCCGCCTTGGCCTCCCAAAGTGCTGGGATTACAGGCATGAGCCACCGCGCACGGCCAGCTCTTACTATTTTGATGTATGTTCCTTTAATACCTAGTTTGTTGAGAGTTTTTAACATGAAGAGATGATGACTTTTACTGAAAGCCTTTTCTGTATTGAGATGATCATGTGGTTTTTGTCTTTAGTTCTAGTTGTGTGATGAATCATACTTACTGATTTGCATAAGTTGAACCAACCTTGTATCCCAGGGATAAACCCTCCTTGATCATGGTGAATTAGCTTTTTGATATGCTGCTGGATTTATTTTGCTAGTATTTTGTTGAGAATTTTTGCATCAGTGTCCATCAAGGATATTGACTTGAAGTTTTCTTCTCTTTTTTTTTTTCCTTTGTTTTATGAGCCAGGATCTCACTGTGTCACCCAGGCTGGAGTACAGTGTGCAAACATGGCTCACTGAAGCCTTAACCTCCCAGATTCAAGTGATCCTTCCACTTCAACCTCTTGAATAGCTGAGATTACAAGCATGTGCTACCATGCCTGGCTAGTTTTCTTTTCATTTTATTTTTTATTTTATTTGTAGAGACAGGGTTTCACCATGTCGCCCAGGCTGGAGTTCTCTTTCTTTGTTGTATCTCTTCCAAGTTTTATATCATCATGATGCTGACCTCATAGAATCATTTAGGGGAGGACTCCTTTCCCCTCAATTTTTTTGTAATAGTTTTGGTAGATATGGTAATAGCTCTTCTTTGTACATCTGGTAGAATTAGGCTGTGAATCTGTCTGGTTCAGGGCTTTTTTTTTTGTTTTTTTTTTTTTGTTTGTTTGGTAGGTTATTTATTACTGATTAAATTTCAGAGCTCGTTACTGGTCTGTTCAGGGATTCAGTTTCCTCCTGGTCCAGTCATGGGAGGGTGTATGTGTTCAGGAATTTATCCATTTTTTTCTAGACTTTCTAGTTTTTGTGCATAGAGGTGTTCATAATAGTCTGGTTATATGTGTTTCTGTCCAGTCTGTAGTAATATCCCCCTTTGTTGTTTCCAATTGTGTTTATTTGAATCTTCTCTTTTTTTCTTTATTAGTCTAGCTAGTGGTCTGTCTATCTTGTTAATTTTTTCAAAAAAACAAACTCCTGGCTCCATTGATCTTTTGAATGTTGTTTTTTGTGTTTCAGTGTCCTTCAGTTCAGCCCTGATTTTGGTTATTTTTTGCCTTCTGCTAGCTTTGGGATTGGTTTGCTCTTGTATCTCTAGTTCTTTTAGTTGTGATATTAGGTTGTTAAATTGAGATCTAATGTATGTGTACATATGTTATATATACATATATAAATATTATATGTTTTTTATTTTTTATTTTATTTTTTTGAGGCAGTCTCGCTCAGTTGCCCAGGCTGGAATGCTGTGGCACGATTTTGGCCCACTGCAGCCTCTGCCTCCCAGGTTCGAGCGATTCTCATGCCTCAGTGTCATGAGTAGCTAGGATTACTGACGTGCACCACCACACCCAGCTAATTTTTTAATAAGAAAAAAGATGATCTTTTTTCTTATCCATATTCTGAATTTTATTTCTGTTGTTTCAGCCATGTCGGCCCAGTTAAGAACCCTTGCTGGAGAACTAGTGTAGTCATTGGGAGGAAAGAAGACACTCTGGTTTTTTGAGTTGTTGGAGTTATTATTATTGTTGTTATTATTTTTGACGGAGTCTCACTCTGTTGCCCAGAACCGAGTACAGTGGTGCAATCTTGGCTCACTGCAAACTTCGCCTTCCCGGTTCACCCCTTTCTCCTGCCTCATTCTCCTGAGTAGCTGGGACTACAGGCACCCGCCACCACGCCCCGGTAATTTTTTGTAGTTTTAGTAGAGACTGGGTTTCACCATGTTAGCCAGGATGGTCTCGATGTCCTGACCTCATGATCCACCCGCCTCGGCCTCCTGAAGTGCTGGAATTACAGGTGTGAGCCACCACGCCTGGCTGAGTTTTTAGAGTTCTTGTGCTGGTTCTTTCTCATCTTTGTGGGCTAATGTTTCTTCAGTCTTTGAAGTTGCTGTTATAAGAATGGATGTTTTTTTCTTTTATCGTGTTTGACGACCTTGGGGCTTTGATTGTGGTATAACATGGGTTCTGTGAACTGTTGTGCTGGAGTGGCCGAGGTGCCCTCAGACTGCTAGTCACAACACTTTGATAGGTGGTGCCAGCCAAAGCACTTCACAGGGTGATAGCAGCGGAATCTATCCTTGTTTGCATGTGCCAATGGCAGTGGCAGTGGCAATGTGGTGGGGTGCATGTTCATTGGCTGTAGCAGGGTGTTAGTGGGTGCTGGCCTCCCTGCAGGCATTTGGAGCAGTGAGTTCAGGTCTAACTCATTAGTCCCCTAGGACCAAAGTCTCCTATGGGAGCAAGTCAAGCCTAGTGGGATAGGTGTCCCTGGCTGTGCTCCACTACAGATGCTCCCACACCAAACCCTCTGGGCTCTATCCTTACCACTTGTTGAAGCAGCTTTCCCTGCCAATTCAAGTGTCCATGGTGGTTGAGGGGTCTCCTCCTGCTGGGATTCCAGAGGCCTGTGGTGAGAGTGGGTTGCTCCTTGCCTATTCAACTCACCCCCTCTGCTGGAGTTGTTGGGGACCAATAATGAACCTCAGTGTGTGGTAGCCCCTTCCAGCTTCCTCTCTCTTCAGATCAGCCTCTGTTCTTTCCGTGCCTTTCCTCTGAAGATCTGCTAGGAGTGTGCCAGTCTTCCTGATGTCCTGGTCCCTCAGTGGGAGATGTTCCTCCTGGCTGCATCTAGTCGATTATCTATGGCTCCTGGAACTGAGGACATGGAGCAGTGAATACAGGACCCCAAGCTCTGGCTGGAGTGAGACAGAGACCTCACCACATCCCTGGAAGTCGCTACTGATATCTTTAAAAATTGCTGCTTTTAGGCCGGGCATGGTGGCTCATGTCTGTAATCCCAGTACTTTGGGTGGCCAAGGCAGGTAGATTACCTGAGGTCAGGAGTTCGAGACCAGCCTGGCCAACATGGTGAAACCCTGTTTCTACTAAAAATACAAAAATTAGCTGGGCATGGTGGCATGCACCTGTAATCCCAGCTACTCAGGAGGCTGAGGCAGGAGAATCACTTAAACCCTGGAGGCGGAGGTTGGCAGTGAGCCGATATCATGCCATTGCACTCCAGCCTGGGTGACACAGCAAGACTCTGTCTCAAAAAGCAAAACAAAACAAAATAAAACAAACAAAAAAAGCTGCTTCTAGATAAATCCATTGAGTTTGGTGTAGCAAAAAATTATTCCCCTTTAATTTTTTGCTGGCTGATATAAAATGAAGACATTTAATTATTCAAGATCTTTTAGATATTAATTATTATTCACTTGCGAGAAAACTCACATTGATACATGGTAGTCACTACATACATTTGCCAAAGCTGCTTTTGTTTTTGTTTTATTATGGCTAAAAGAGATGGGTCTACCTGTAAAGTTACCTAGGCAATATAGATGTACACTGTATTTCATCCTCCTAAATTGCTTACCATTGAAATTCATAGATTATGTTTGTTACTTTGGTAGTGTGTTCCCTTGTAACTCTGCCCCTGAAGAGTAATAATCCCTTCGTTAGGCAAACCATGTTTCTTTGATTCATTTGAAGTTGAGAACAAGGCCTTCATCATTAAATAGATCTGTCTGTGAATCTTTGCTCTTCCTGGTTTTGTCATCTTAGGCAAATTAATTAACCTTTTGGGTTTTATCTGATATTAGCATAGTTTAGTAGTTGAGTGGACTCTAGAGCTAGCTTGTAGGGATTTGAATGCTGGCTCTGCTACTTAAAAGTATATACGACTCTGGGCAAATTACTAAATTTTCTGTTTCTTCTTTCTTATCTGTAAATTAAGGATAATATGGGTACTTATGTACTAATAGAGATAATAGAGATTGTTTATTGAGTGTTTACTATGTGCCAGATTTAAACCTGGGTAAAAGTAACATAATAAGGTTGTTGTGAGGCCTGACTGAATAAAATAAGTAAAACACTTTGCACAGGGTCCTAGTACATTTTCAGCCAATTATGTATAAAATGGGGTTGTGATAATTATGATGAAGCATATATGTCTGTGGAATAAGTATGGATCCAATATTTGTGGCAGAAAAAGACCACACTGTGTAACTCCATTGATTGGGCTAATTGGTGGAGACACACAGAATGAATCCCAACATTGTGTTAGGTAACCTGTATAAAACATACTAACTTTTCTCTCCCATATGATGCGCAAGATATGGTAGATCCAAGAATCCTATCCAATGATACTTCAAAATTGTAACCTTAGTATACCTGTTGTGTTAAAAGTATTGTTTAGAATTGGCCACACTCCACAGATGGCCAGGGAAGTAAAAGCACTTACTGGGGATAGCTTTGACACCAGCTGTATTATATTAAAGATATGATATGAAACTTCTCTCAGCATCAGTAGTGATTCTGAAGCTGTCAAAAATAGATAGGGAGTCATGATGCCCCTAAAGTTCATTTCCCCTTTCCTCTATAGTAATAGAACCCTGATTTTTTTCTTTGTTTGTTTTAACTGGGTACATTGATGCCTGGAAGAAAACGCTGTATTTCCCAGCCGTGTTATTAAATTCTGGCAAAAAAGAGATGAAAGCAGAAATATTATGTGTGTGCTTCTAAAAGGCACTGACTCAGCTGGGAAGGCATCCCTTTTTACCATTCAGTTTTCTTCCCTTTATTGCAAGTGTAATAACTGGAGCATTAACAATCATTTTGTACCATGAGGCAATCTTGAAGATGGAAGCCAGGCACCTAGAGTGGTGGAAGAGAAAGCTAGAAGCTTGGGTCCCTGAGGACTTTGTGCAACCATCATCTCTATATCACCTATCTCCAGACTTCTTTTACAAAAGAAAAAAACAAATCTCAATATTGCTTAAGCTATTGCTATGTTGAGATACTCTGTAATGTTCAGAATTGTATCCCTATACCAAGAGGAAGAAGTGTAAATAATAAAACACTGTTGAGATATAATGGTTTATGTACACAGGAGCATATGTTGTGTAAGGAGAGCTGAAGGAGAGTAGCATAAATAACTAATGAAGTCAGAAGATTGTAGATCTACTTTGATCATGCTGGTGAAACTGGAAAATTGTATTAAAGGAAAATGTGAAACTTTGGAAAAAAGGAAATATGTAATAATTCAATGACATTTGTACAACTAGTTATCAAGTCACATTTTGTTGGATATTGGGGATGGTTAAGAAAGCTAGGGGGCACCAATCACTCTGGTCTTTGGAATATAGATTAATGGTTTTTCATATGATTCTTAGTTTGTTATGCCGTTGTTCAATGAAATATTTATAACCTTTTTTTTCTGGTAAATCATATCTTATCAATGACACTTCAAGTGTCTTATCTCAAAATGTTGGATTAATAAATTTGAAAAAAAAGGTTAGAAAACGTTAGCTATTTCCTGAGGAGAGGTGGAGCCTTTACAACAAATACTGATGTTCTTTTACTTGTTAATATAAGTATGCATAATTGTCAGGGTTCTCTAGAGAAACAGAACCAATAGGATATAAATAAATAGATACATAAGAGGAGATTTATCATGGGATTATAGTCATTTAAGAAGTCCCACCATATGCCATCTGCAAGCTGGACAACGGGAAAGCCAGTGATGTAAGTTAGTCCAAGCTCAAAGGCCAGAAAACCAGGGGAGCCCAAGGTCTAAGTTCAAGGCGGAAGGCCTTTGGAGGATATTGCTGCTGCTGGATAAGTCTTGGAGTCTGAAGGCCCAAGAATTAGGAGCTCTGATCTTTGAGAGCAGGAGGTGAAAATACCAGCTCAAGAAGAGTGTGAGCATTCACCCAACCTCAGCCTTTTTGTTCAATTCAGGTGGTCCCTCAAAGGACTGAATGATGCCTGCTCACATTGGTGAGGGCACATTTTCTTTACTCAGTCTACTGATTCAAATGCTAATCTCTTCTGGGAACACCCTCCCTGACACACCTAGAAATAAAATGTTTTACCAGTGATCTGGGTATGCCTTAACCCAGTCACATTGATATAAAAAATTAACCATTATAAGATATTTTGGTTTTCACTCACAAATCATAAAAAATATTTGTGGTTTTCACTCACAAATATAAAAATAATTGTGGGGTTGCCTGTCCTTGTGTTAAAAGTATACATAGAGGAGATTTTATAGTTTTCTTTTGCAATTCTTAAAGTCAGCAGATTCTTCTTAATAATAGAAAAAAGTTGCCATTGATTCTGGTTCTGCTACTTACTGGCTTTACACTTGGGGAAGTTATTTAAATTCAATGTACCTTAATTTTCTTCACTGTAAAATCGGGGTAATAGTACCTACTTACTTCATAAGGGTGTTGAGAGGATTAAATATTATGATATCTGTGAAGCAATTAGAAAAGGGCCTTGCATTCAGGAAACACTATATAAATGTAATCATTATTATACTTAATGAGAGACCAGCGTAATGGGAATTATTATAGTCATTTCAAAGACAAAGTAATGCAGGTTCAGAGATGTCCTGCTTGATTCTTTACTGTCCCATTTCTAGATTAGCAGTGCCAGGATTTAGACCTTGTTCTGTCTAACCTTAGAGCCTATACTTTCCAAGATCTCATACCATCATCCAACATTATCAGCTCCCTCTGTGTCCTACTGTTCACCTAACATATTGTGTGTATTTGTCTTTAGCATGTAAAACTGAGCCATAGTATCCCACAATGGTTGTTCCATAATTTATTTGTTTCCCTTATTTTGTGAGATATATACTCTATGCCACTAATCTGGCCTATGTATTAGTGAATTGAATACCAGCCAGTGATACCATTATGATTCTTCATACATGCAGTAGTAAAGATTAGCCTTTAAAGGACTTTCATGCCTCTTGTATGAAGAGTGCATGTTTACTGCACTTTTGAATCCCTACTATTCTGTAGAAACAGTTTTGAATCTGTTTGAATTTGCACCTTTGAATCTACTGTTCTTCAGAAACTGTTCTCTGGAAAGATTGTTAATGTTTATTCATTATTGTGTTGTATATAACTAGGAATTTTTTTATTTTTTTTGAAACGGAGTTTTGCTCTTGTTGCCTAGGCTGGAGTGCAATGGCGCGATCTTGGCTCACCGCAACCTGTGCCTCCCAGGTTCAAGCTTATCCAGCCTCAGCCTCCTGAGTAGCTGGGGTTACAGGCATGCACCACTATGCCCAGCTAATTTTGTGTTTTTAGTAGAGATGGGGTTTCACCATGTTGGTCAGGCTGGTCTCAAACTCCTGACCTCAGGTGATCTGCCTGCCTTGGCCTCCCAAAGTGCTGGGATTACAGGCGTGAGCCACCACGCCCAGCCATGACTAGGAATTTTTTTTGCAATCCATTTATCTCTCCTTATAATTAAATTAAATGTTGTGTTTAAGGACCCTGTGATTAAATGTTGTGTTTAAGGACCCTGCAGCTTATCAAGAGTTGACTTGACTTGAATGCAAGTTATTTCTTCGAAATTATATTTGGACGTATTTCTGAACATCTACGTTTGACATTTTATGCACATAAAAATAAATGAGTAAACATAGGAAAATGACTTTGACTCTTAGTTCTAATTCTTCTAAGGCCTGATTTAATTTTTATTTTGCTTAGGATTTTGAATATAGGTATTAAATACATTTGGATAATATGTATGGGCTTATTCAACAAATATTAATAAAGAGCTTGCTCTGTTTTAGGTGCTATGTATACTCTTAGCTCTCGCTCTACTGATGTATATCTTTTAGTATAGGAAATAAACCAATTTGTGTTATAGTAGAGAATAATGGAGGAGGGTGAGTTTTTTATTAAAAAACATAGAGCGTTGTATGTAGCATTCTTGTAGGGTATTACAGTCTTTCTTTCTTTCTTGTTTTTAGGGTACCAGTTTTTTTTGGAGCCCACCCTCAGGGATAAATTCTGATTAGTCTAAGCTGGTAATGGGAATCTCATTCCATTTGTCAGTGATTAGTTTTACAAGGGACAGGTGACTCAATCTTGGCTAATAAGATGTGTAAATCTTCAGGGGAGATGTCTGTCAGTGGTTTCCTCTCAAAATGAGACAGATTCCCTGTTGTTCTTTCGCACATAATTGCATATGGCTGGAATTGAGGCAGCTAACTTGCTACCAGGAAGAAAGTTAGCTAGAGGACAAAAACTGATATGCCTAGGTAGAATAGAAAGATGAAAAGGGATTTTTCACAGTTTCATTGAACCCCATTGAATTAGCCTTTTGCTATTGAGAAACTAAAATTTTCTTATTTTAAAGTCACCTTGAGTTGCAATTTCTCTTGTATCCTAATGTGTCATAATTGATACTGGTTGTCAGGGACTTGTTTTGGGAAAGAAGTATAATAAGTAGAGATCTGAATTATAAGAATGAGCCAAAGGTGGAAGGAATAGCAAGAACAAAGGCTGCATGTTGGGTAAGAACTTGGCATATTCCAGAAACTGGCAGAAGGCTGATCTACTTGGTTTCTAAGCAAGGGAAAGATAATAACTAATATTTATAGATTGTTTTACTGTGTACAAATCACTTTTATGCATATTATCATATAATCTTCACAATTATATGAGTTTCTATGATTATGACTGCTACTTTATAGCAGGGTAAACTGTCCATATGTGATTGATTTGAAATGGTTGCTTTTCTATTAACACATCATGGTGCCAATCAAGTATGTATTATTTATGTGCATACCCACACACAATCAGAGAAAATGGTGATATATACACATTTCATTTGAATTTATTAGTATTACCGTTTTTCAGCAGTATTGATTTATTTAGGGCTGAAGATACAGATGACAAGTCCAGATTTCTAGACTCATTTGAGTAGTTAATTGTATCAGTAAACACAACCTGGTGTGTTATTGTGTGTAATTGTTAAGGTGAGTGAGATATTCTTGATAGGAACCTTATAAATGTGATTATGTGTTTGTACTTTATAACTAGGAAGATGAATTTCTAAGATATTGGCTGATTTCAGCGAATTAGTATTTTGTATTCATGTATTTATGATGCTGGCATTTTAAATTTATGTGTGTATATGACACTACTGATAAGAAATATGAAGTATGATAGATGAGTATAAGTAATGAATGAAATTCAAATTTTATAATCTTGGTAAATTTTATAATCTTGGTAAATTTTATAATCTTGGTAAATTTTATAATCTTGGTAGGAGTTATATGAAAATTTTCTTTTCTCTCTCCTGCCCTGCCCTCTTTTCCTCCCCGTCTTACCCTCGCCTTCTCTCTTTTCATCCTCTCCTCTTTCTTCCCCTGCCTTTTCCCTTCTCTCCCTCTTTTTCTTTTGTTTTCTTCATTTCCGTTTGGTTGGTTTTAGTAAGTGCTTTTACATAAAGTAAAAATTTATTTCAACTAGCTTTAAAGGACCATTTTAATTTACAATACTATTTTTACTTGTTCCTTTCTATTTCTTTCTTACATTAATAAACACATCACTTGTAGATTACCCTTTTCCCATATAGGGAGCAAAGCAGTAAGAAAGATTTTAATAAATTCTGTAACAATATTTAATTAAAAAATGAATTGCGATCAAAGAAGATATTTAAAAGATAGAATCTTGGGCACGTATTAATCCTGAATTGGATTGGATTATGTATGTACTACATATGGCTCTTAAAATGTTTGTACATTGTAATTGATAATTAGCTTTTCTTTAAAAGTTTTATTTATAATTCTCTTTATCAACTTAAAAAATTTTGTTTTCTAGTAGTTTGTTAATGAGAAAATGAGTTTAAAATATGTCATGTTCAATCTGTTACCTTGTAACAGTCATTCATTAAATTTGTTAAATAAATGACTTCACTTTTCTGTTAAATTTTTGTTTATTCTATTATATTGAATTACTTCAAGAAACACTTTGTAATAATGATTTTGGTTTTTACTCTTTTCAATTGTTAAAAAAGTAAATTGATAACTCTTATAACTGCAGTGTATATTTATTGTGATTTAGGGAATCACTATTTGAATAATTTATGCTGATTTCTTTTATTCTGAGAAAAAGTTCGGCTACTAAGAAGGTTCAGTACAATTTCTCTGGTTTGTTAATTGTATTACTAATTATTTAAGTTGATTCTTACTGCCTGAAATTTGTGAAAAATACAGTTTTCACATTAACATTTGGAAAGTTGATTACATCTATATAATAAATACTGTTGAAATTTTTTTCATTAAAAGTAAGAATGTACTAGGATGGTGATTTGCTGAAAAAATCTGTCTCATTGAAACTTAAATGCAAGGACATAATTTAGGCATTTAATGAAATAACTTTCAATTATTGACATTTTCAATTTTAGTCACAAAATAGGGGTAATTTAAGCTTTCTCTTAAAATCTTTGTCAACCTGATTGGAACATAATTTATATCAGCGAATCCATATTAAGTGTATAGTTAGATGATATTTCTTAAATCTATATCCTCATGCAACTGTCATTTCCTTTCTAAATCAGTCATCTTCGTACTTGCTGGCAAGTACTAGTCTGATTTCCATCACTATCTGTTAGTTTCTTTGTTGTAGAACTTCATAATTTTATGAATTTAAGTTTTTAAGTCATTAAGCTGTTCAAGTAATCTATTCTTTATTGAGCTTCAGTAGTTTGTTTCTTTTGGGAAATCTGTCCATTTCAGGTATGACGTCACATTTATTTACTGAAAATTATTTGTAATATTTCCTTATTACTCTTCTGTGGTATCTGTAGTGATACTACAGGTAGTGCCTCTTTCATTCCTAATATTAGCAAATTACGTTCTTTTTTTTTTTTCAGCTTGTGTCCTTGTGCCCTTGATTAGTCCAGCTGGAAGATTTTTAATTTTATTGATCATTTCAGGGAACCCATTTTTTTGTTTTCATTGATTTTTCTTTGTTGTTCATCTGTTTTATATTACATTCATAGAGTTTACGCTGTGAACCTTTTACCTATTTCACCAAACTTTCAAATACTTTTATTATTATACCTCTTGAGGTATAATATAGAGACTTTAAAACAGTGTCCTTCCTTTTTTTTGCTTCTTATGTTTTGTGTAAGTATTGTCATGTATTTTACTATTATGTGTGTTGTAAACCCCATAATACTTTGTTATTATTTTAGCTTTGAGTCAAATTTATTTTGAAAGAAATTAGAAATGAGGAGGGGGCAGGGTGAAAAAAAGAGACATTAGAAATGAGAAAAAATTTTATTTGTATTTACCCATATATTTAACATGTCTGTTTAAATCCATCATTTACATTCAAGTTTCTATCCACAATCGTTTCTTTCAGCCTGAAAAGTATCCTTTTAAATATATCTTGTAGTGTGTGTCAGCTGGCAACAAGTTCTTTCCATTTTTTGTTTTCCAAAAATATACTTATTTTGCATTTATCTTTTAAAAGCTTTTATTTCAGAATAATTTTAGAATTATAGAAAATTAGCAAAGAGAGTACAGTCACTATATACTCTTTGCCCATGTTCCCCTAATGTTAACATCTTATGTAGCCATGGTACATTTGTCTAAACTATTAAATTAACAGTAGTGAAATACTCTAAACTACAGACTGCATTTGGATTTCAGCAGTTTTTCCATAGTGTCCCTGCCCTCTTCCAAGATTTAATTCAGGATACCACATTACATTTAGTCATTGTGTCTCCTTAGACTTCTCTAATCTATGGCAGTTTCTCAGTTGTTTGTTTTTATAACTTTAATAGTTCAATACTTTTGAAGAGTACTGGTCAGGTATTTTGTTGAATGTCTCTAAATGAGGATTTGTCTGATATTTTCTTTTATTATTAGACTGGATTCGTGGTTTTGGAGGATGAGTACCACAGAATTGGTGTGTCCTTTTTTAGTATCATTTAGAATAGTTTCATCACTATAAAAGTTACTCTTGAAGGCACTTTATAATCATCCCCTCCTTGTACTTTCAACACTGAACTATTTTTCAACCTGGAGTTTCTCCCTTTCCATAATGTCATGTAAATGAAGCACACAATATGTAGTCTTTGGTTTTGTCTTCCTTCACTTAGCAACATATGTTTAAGATTCATTTTGTTGAGTAAATCAGTGGCTTCTTTTTATTGCTAACTAGTATTCCTTTTTATTACTAACTTGTATTTGTTTTCTATGTATCATGTTTGTTAATCTGTTCACCTGTTGAAAGCCATCTTGTTTTTTTTGTAGTTTCTTGTCTGTTATGAATAAAGCTGCTGCAAACATTTGAGATTAATTTTTTTGTGGAAAAATATGCTTTTGTTTTTCTTGGGTGGATTAACTTTGAAACCTCAAACTGAAACTTAAAGAAATCATAGGGGAAAATATATTGGACTTCGGGTTTGGCATTGAATTCATAGACTTAGTACCAAAACCACAGTCTATAAAAGAAAAGAAGTCAGTATACTGTATTATATTTTAAAATTTAAAAATTTTGCTGTGTGCAAGACACTGTTAAGAGAATAAAAAGATAAGCCACAGACTGGGAGAAAATATTTGAAAATCATGTATTTGTTAAAAGACTTATGTTCATAATATATAAAGAACTCAAGTCTCAGCTGTAAGAAAACAAACAATCTAAAAAATGGGCGAAAGCTCTCAAAAGACACTTTACCAGAGAAAATACATGGATAGAAAATAAGCACATGAAAAGATGGCCAGATGTTCAGTGTCATTTGTTACTAGAAAAATACACATTGAAACCATACTTTGATACCACTACATTACACAGCTACTAGAATTGCCTTTAAACAAACTGACAATACCAAATGCTAGGGAGATTGTGGATCAACAGGAGTTCTTCTTATTCATTGCTTCTGACAACTCAGAATGGTGCAGCCACTTTGGAATAGAGTTTGGCATTTTCTTGTAAACATACATTTTTCATGTAACCCAGCAATCCTACTCCTAGCTATTTGACTCAAGTTAGCTGAAAGTTCACATTCACAGAAACCTACTTTTATTTTGAATATATTTTACTGAATAACATAGTGTAGTTTTGTCATTTCTTTTTTTTTTTCAGCATTTTAAAAGATGTTGTCTCATTGTCTTACTAGATTGCATTTTTTTCTGATGTTGCCTTGTATGTATTGTTCACCCCCAATCTTGTGGCTGTTTTACCCTCTAAATTATAGTTTTATTTGTATTTAAAAATAGATCGTAAATTCTATATATACCCATAGTTAATACCTATAGTATTTTCAATGTACATTACTTCAAATTTGATGATAAATTTTTTTCCGAGAAGTCCTTTTCTGAAGCCAAACTCAAAAATGGGGAAATGCTTACAGATTTCCAGCCGGCCCCAAAACGGATATTGTAAATGGCTTTTTGCCTAACTAATGATGATGGATGACTTTCATTTGCCTTTTATCATTTGAACAGTTTTTTGTTCATAATAATAGTTACTGTAAGGTGATGCAGCTGTGGTGAAGCTGTAAAAACACCGTAGTGTCTGGCAATAAGTCCTATCAACAGTGGCTACCTGGATTAGTCTGTTTTGTGTTGCTCTGAAGGAATTCCTGAGACTGGGTGCTTTATAAAGAAAAGAGGTTTACACAGTGAAAACCCGTCTGTACTAAAACCACAGAAAATTAGCTGGGCATGGTGGTGCGTGCCTATAGTCCCAGCTACTTGGGAGGCTGAGACAGGAGAATTCCTTGAACCTGGCAGGTAGAGGTTGCAGTGAGCTGAGATCTCGCCACTGCACTCCAGCCTGGGCGACAGAGCGAGACTGTGTCTCAAAAAAAAAAAAAAAAAAAACAAACAAACAAACAAAAGGTTTACTTGGTTCCCAGCTTTGCAGTCTGTAGGAGAAGCATAGTGCCAGCATCTGCTTCTGGGTGAGAGCCTCAGGAAACTTCCTGTCATGGTGGAAGGCAAAGGGGTAGCCAGTGTATCACATGGCAAGAAAGGGAACAAGAGAAAGGGGGCAAGAGAGAGAAGGCAGGAAATACCAGGCTCTTTTTAACAAGATCATTGTGTGTCCTGATGAACCCATCATAAGTTGAAAATATCATGAGTTGCAGTATGTTTAATACACCTAATCTGAACATCATAGCTTAGCCTACCTTAAATGTGCCCAGAACAATTATATTAGTCTACAGTTGGACAAAATCACTTAACACAAAAACTATTTTGTAATAAAGGGTTGAATATTTCATCATTTATTGAATACTTTACTGAAAGTGAAGAAGAAAATGGTTGTAGTGTTACTCAGAGAATGGTTTCTACTGAATATATATGACTTTTGTATAATCATAAAGTTGAAAAATTAAGTTGAGCCATTGTTAATTTGAGGACCATCTATATGGTATTTTTTGTTCTACAAGTTATGTATTTTTGTTGTAGTTTTCTGTTTTCAACATTTTTTCTTTTAAATCCTTGCACACATTTTGCTACTTGTTTTGTCTGCTGTCATCATTGTTATTGCTGTTTTCTGGATCTGTTTAAATGGACTGATTTTCTTCCTGGTTATGGGTTACATTTTCCTTCTTGTTGGCATCATAGTATAAAATAATACTTTTGGCAAAATAATTAATAATTTATTCAACCATACTTCTGTTGATGGGCAATTATGTTGTTTTTCCAGTTTAGTGCTATTGCAGACAATGATGCAATGAATATGTGAATGCATTTTGTTTACATATTAAAATGCATCTTAGCATAAATTATTGCGAGTGGAATTTCTTGTCAAAAGGCATATGTATGTAACTATTTGATATATAATGCCATATTACTCTTTGCATAGAGTACACATATTTATATTATTTAAATAAGTGCTGAATTATTTTTGAGTTTAAAAGACAACCCTCCTTTGACATGGCTCATAGCACAACAGGCCAGGCTTTTAGTTGTTTGGTTCTTCAGCAGATTGTCACATACTCATCTTCTGGCCTCAGCATCAAAGTACTTGAATGTGATTCTTGGAGACATCCTTTTCACACAGTCATATGCCAAATGTGGCCATTGTTCATTTTCTTGTTAGACTTAAGAAGTGTCAGTTTGATCGTATTATAAATGGTACTGCATTTTTTGTTATGTCTAATGGAATAATTGAGCTATATCTATCTTTAGGAAATGTAGGAGGGGGAAATGAGGAAGTATTAGTCAAAGGGTACAGAGTTTTGGTTGTAAAGATAAGTCTCAGAAATCTGTTGTACAGCATGGTGCCTATAGTTAACAATGCTGTATTGTATGGTTAAAAATTTCCTAAGAGGATAGGTCTTATGTAAAGCGTTCTTACTACAAACACACAAATTAGTAATAGTAAATAAGAGAGTGGGAGAAAACTCTTGCAGATGATGAATAGGTTTATGGCATAGATTGTGGTGATGAGTTCACAGGTGTCTACTTTGCAAGCTCATCAAGTTGTATATATTACACATATATACACACAAACTTTTTGTATGTAAAAATGTTTAAAAGAATGTTGAATTTTAAAAAAGAAAAGACAACACATCCTAGCCTGCTTATATTTTGGGGAGTTATGATGATGGTAACGGTCACAACAGTGGCAACACAGTTATTGTAATCATTATAAATTTAATAGAGACTATAGAGACTTGGTTCCACTTCTGAAGATTTTTTTTCAGTATGGTTGGATCTTACAAAGGTGCTAATGTTTGTGATAAAACTTTGAAAGTAGCTTAGTTTCAACTCTGCGGTAAAATCTTGACATAATGATCATCTGTTTATATATATAATTTTAAACATTCTGTAATACATAAGGATTTGAAGATTGCAACAATAAATTTGCTATGTTTTATTCTGACACTGTACACATATTTTGATTTTCAAATTATAGTATTATAACATTTTGTGGTGTGCAGGTGGCAGTGTTCAATTTTATGCTTAAATAATGATAGCAAAAAATGCAATTATTTGTGGAATAGTTTATATTCAGTTTCTGCTGCATCACTCAGAATGTTAGTTGCTGTAAGAAGAGGCTTTTTTTCTTTTTTGGTTGTTTGTTTTAGTCGCATTACTTCACTTTGCAATTAGAATCTACTATAATATTACCTACTGAAAGCAGGGATTTTTGTCTGTCTTGTTCACTGCTACATCCTCAATGCCTAGGATATGTAGTGTATTTTATGTAATAGAAACTGAATGAGTAGTTTTTGAACATATAAGTGAATGGATCATCGTGTTGTATAGATTTATGTAAAATGCGTGGTAGATTTATTCCAGTTGCTTTCCATTATAAATGTTGATAAGAACCATGCCGCATATTTAAAAAATAAATAAAACTTACATAACATGAATGACTGCACTAAATGAAGTATATTATTTAGGAGGTCAGTTACTTACTGGTGGCATAGTAGAGAATGCTTCCAAAGTGACCATCCTGAAGAATGGAGACTGCAGCTCATTGTCATTTCTTTTATTAATACTTCAAATATGCTCCCTTCTCTACTGCAGCTGTGAAACTTTTCCTGGTCTTCTCAGGAACTTTCTCTTCTCTGTTTTCTGTTGTGAATTATACTTTCATTTTTTAATTCCATTTTTATCTTCACCACTGGCTTTTTCTTTGCTATACCTTTTAATTTTATTTAATAAAAACTATCGCTTTGGGGAAATACCATTTGATGTTGAAAGTGCTCTGTATCTACACCATTCATAATGGTAACCACTAGACACAGGTGGCTATTGAGCAATCAAAATGTGGCCTACTGTGCCTGAGGAAATACATTTTGTTTCTTTTTTTCCCAGACAGAGTCTTGCTCTGTCACCCATGCTGGAGTAGAATGGTGCGATCACGGCTCACTGCAGCCTCAGCCTCCTGGGCTCAAGTGATCCTCCCACCTCAGCCTCCCAAGGAGTTGGAACTGTAGTAAAAACTGTGCACCACCAGTTTTTAATTTATTTATAGAGACAGGGTCTCACTATGTTGCTCAGGCTGGGGAAATAAATTTTTAATTTTAATTCTAATTTAAATAGTTGCATGTAGTAGCTATTAAAGCAGACAGTGTAGCTCTGGGTCTTACTATATATATAATTATTGGTCTACCTTCAAATAATACACCAGTTCATGTGTAGTGAGAACTTGACTTCTGTGCACTTCCATTTCCTCCCTCTCATCTTTTTTATATTTTGTCATATGTTTTACATCTACATATATTATAAACCCAGTGATACATTATTGCCATTTTGAGTTTAACAGCTTTTTAACTTTTAATGTGGTTAAATTAAGCGAAAATATCTCTGATTTTTTAGATTTCACCATTTCTGGTGCTGTTTTGTGTGTGCAGATCTGCATTTTATCTGGTATCATATTCCTTGAAAAATTTCGTTTAACATTTTTTATAGTACAGTTTTGCTGGCACAGAATATTTTTTAACTTCTTTTTTTTCTGGAAGAGTGTTGATTTTGCCTTTATTTGCCTTTGTTTTGCCTTCATTTTATCCAGTGAAAGGTATTTTCACTGGATCTAGAATGCTCAGTTGCCGTTTTTCCCCCTTGGTATTTTAAAGATGATGCCCCATTGTTTTTTGACTGGCCTTCTCTGTTACATGTAGTGTGTTCTCACTTTTTTTTCTCTGTATGTAATATTTCTTTTTTTCTAACTACCTGAAAATTTTTTCTCTTTCAGCGTGTTTTTTTTTTAAGCAGCTTTTTGTCTACATTTTAAGTTTGCCCTACTAGCAATTCTCTGCATTTCTTTGAGCTGCGGTGTTTTATCATTTTTTTACTTTGGAAAATTCCCAGCTAACATCTCTGTAAGTATATTTTCTTCTCTGTTCTTGTTTTCTTCACATTATTAAACTCCAGTTACACCTGCAGTAGATCATTGGATATTATACTACAGCTTTAAAATTCCTGTTCTTTTTTTTTTTTTTAATTTCAGTCTGTTTCTTCTTTTGGGTTTCATTTTGAATAATATCTATTTACCTCTTTTAAGCTCACTGATTTGTTTTAGCTTTGTCTAATCTTCTGATAATTCTGTTGAAGATTTTCTGATATTTCATTTTTATGTTCATTTAGCATTTCTTCTTTGCTGAATCCCTTATCTGTTTTTGTATTTTGTTCATATTTACCATGAGATCCTTTAATACATAAATTACAATTATTCTAAGTTTTCTGTCTGATAGTTCAAATATCTGATTCATTTATAAGTCTAGTTCTGGTGTTTGCCTTGTCTTTTGACTATGGTTTGGGTTTGTTGTTAACTTTAAAAAAAAAAGTTGTGTGTGTGTGTGTGTGTGTGTGTGTGTGTGTGTGTGTGTGTGTATATAATTGTTTTTTGTTGCATGCCAGATATTTTAGGTAAAGGGCAACAAAGATTGAGGTGGATAGTATTTATGCTCAGAAATGGGTACCTTTCTTCTTTGATGATGTTTGTGCATGTGGATTGGGATGGGGCAGAGATTGAGTCAGTCCAACAGTGACTTGAGTTGGATTTGTTTTTTTGTTGTCATTGTAATAGTTAAATTCACTGAATCAGAAACTTGAAATTCCTGCAGTAGTGGACTGCTTGCTGTTTCTTCATTCTTGGTTTGGAGACTGGGGTGCTGGAGTGTTTCCTCAGTGTTCCAGCTCCATCCTTCGCTTTTAGCAGGTCTTTGGATGCCTACATCACAGCGTGACCTCTCTTCGTATTCTTTGTAACTTTTGATAATATGTACTTTCTATTTTTGATTGTTTATATTTTCTTATCTTTCTTTGAAGATTGTTGAGTTTTATTTTGACAGGCAGATAATTTACTTTTGGATTACACTGATCCTTTTGTAGCTTGTTTTTAAGCTTTGTTAGGGCTCTTGTTGGCATAGCTTTTATTCTATAACTGGAGTCAGTAGACTTTGGTTTATGAGCCATATCTGGTCCACAGCCCGTTTTTGTATAGTCTGTGATCTAAGAATGGGTTTTACATTTTTAAAGGGTTATAAAGAAACAAAATAAAATTAAGAAGTATATGTGACAGAGACAGTATATGCCTCGCATAGCCTAAGATACTTATCTTGCCCTTTACAGAAAACATTTTCTGATTCCTACTTGCTTAATTCTAATTTCTAAGGTGTTTTATTTCTTGGATTTTTACTGAATGCTGCAGGTTTTCTCTGTGGTATTTTTATTGTACCTGGTTGGAACTCATAGGTCTCCCAGCTTTGCCTAATCTTTGAGATATGTTCAGCTTTTAGCTACCCAGTATTTAATTTTTCTCTTTCTGATAATTATCCTTTGCAAGCTTCATGAATTCTTACTATAACTTAGTTTCCCGCCAAAGACTCAAAGGATCTCCTATGCAAAATTTGGAGCTTTCCTTCTGAGTATCTACCTCCTCTTTAGTATAATGACCTGCAAATTCCACCTCCCTTAAATTCCCTGAACTTTGGTCTTTGTCTTCTCACCTGAGGAAGATGGCTGTGTTTTGTTTGGGTTCTTTCTTTCTGTGCTGGTGTTCAGCGAATGGTGTTCAGCTGGCAGAAGGGTGAAGTGATCATAGGGCTTACTTTTATTAACTTTCTCTCAGACATTACAGTCTTCTTTGACCTTTGCCCAATATCTGAAAACAGTTTTTCTAAATATGTTTTTTAAAGTTTTCTAGTTTATATGTGAGGCTAATCTAGTAGTAGTTATTCTTTCATGGTTGGAGATGGAACTCTGTTTAGCAGCTATTAATAAATATGCTTTTTAACCTCTGGTATTTAAACCAATAATTGTAATTATATCTGTTAAATCTCTTATTTGCTGTAAATTTGAGTTTTGTTTTATGATATGTATAAGAGGTATTAGCAGAATACATAAGGAAATGTGATTATGATTCAGTTCTGTCCTGCATCTTGAATACCTATTCTGTGCCCAAGGCGTTCTACAACTTGCTAGAGACGGAAAATAACACATGAAGTGAAGATCAGGCTTTTAACCTTCTAGGGAAGGTAGACATATGTATTAATTATTTATTGCTACATAACAAATTACCTTTAGACTCAGTGGCTTAAAGCAACAATTTATTATCTGTTGGTCAGAATTTAGGGATGGTTTAGCTGGATCCTCTGGCTAAGCTCCATCTCCTAGGTGAGGGTCTTTAAAAAGCCTGCATTCAAGATGTGGACCAAAGCTACAGCTGTGTTGAGGCTTGACTGGTGAGGGTGCATTTCTAAGCTTGCTTACATTCACATGGTCATTGGCAGGATTCGACAACCTTGTGAGGTGCTTGTGGTCTTAGGACTGAGCACTTTAAATCTTTGTTGACAGTTGTCTAAAGGCTGCCCTCGGTTCCTTTCCACATAGGCCTCTCTGCATGATGACTCACAGTATGGTAGCTTGTATAGTCAGAATAAGCAAGCAGGGACAATGTGAGCAAGACACAGAAGCTCCAGTCTTTTGTAACCTTATCTTGGAAGTGAAATTCTGTCACTTTTACTATATTCTATTTAAGAAACAAGTCACTAGGTCCAGCCAACACTCAAGAGGAGGAGATGATACGAGGGCATGAATAGTGGATGCAGAGATAGTTAGCAGCCATTTCAGAAGCTGCCTACAACAGCATGTGGCATATTAATTATATAAATAATCATAAATGGGTCTATAAAATAATGTAACAACATCAATATATACCACATAATAATTTGCTGCATCATGTGCTGAGGTGCTTCCCTATTGATGATTATTTTATTTAAGCCTTTTCCACTATTCTCTAGGAGAGGTGATATTTATTATCTCCAGTTTACAGATTGTTCAGTGAGGTTACCTAGCTATGATGTAGCAGAACTGAGACTCCAGGCTAGACACTGCTGATTCTAGCACCCATACTTTTAATTTTTATGTCTTGTCAGCATTAAAATAAAATTACTTTTTTTGGAGCACTTCTTATGTGCCAAGCATTTAAGTGGTTTATATAATGTTAACCTTATTTAAGGCTCATAGCAACTCTATTAAGTCTCCTTATCTTACTGATATTACACTCTAGCTTCCAGATTCAGAAAAGTACTTTGAAAATCAAATATATTTATTGTTCCAGAGACATTAAACAAATATTACGCAAAGAATCTCTGTAAATACCAAAAGAAATGAAACATTTAAATACCTTAGTACCTTAAAAAAGTGATATCAATCTAGCGTAGGCAACATGCTGAGATTTTGTCTCCCTCTCTCTTTTTCTTTTTTTTTTTGAGACAGAGCCTCGCTCTGTCGCCCAGGGTTGAGTGTGGTGTTGCAATCTCTGCTCACTGCAACCTCTGCCTCCCAGGTTCAAGCAGTTCTCTGCCTCAGCCTCCTGAGTAGCTGGGATTACAGGCACCCACCACCATGCCTGGCTAATTTTTGTATTTTTAGTAGAGATAGGGTTTCACCATCTTGGCTAGGCTGGTCTTGAACTCCTGACCTTGTAATCTACCCGCCTCAGCCTCCCGAAGTGCTGGGATTACAAGCGTGAGCCACCGTGCCCAGCCAACTTTGTCTCTTAAAAAAAAAAATCACTAATTAAATAAATTTGCAAAAAGAATCCTGGCACATTTCAGTCCATTTAGTATTTTGCAGAAGAAGGGTACTATGTGAGTCTTTAGTAGTAATAAATTTATAAATTCTTGAAAAGAAAGCCCACTCTGAGAACAAATCTCAACAAACACTGCTATATAAATTTTAGTCAGAAATTAGCTGATATATGTAATTAATTTTTAATTTTTTTTACTAATTTGAACTCTTTTTACTAATACTTTCACAAGTAAGTTGATTGGCCTTCATATCAAAGGCTGTACATACTTTCTTCAGTCATATCGTTGTCTTTGCAAAGTGAGTCTTCTAAATGAAGAAAATAAGATACATTAGTTCTTCATGGTTAAAAGGCAAACCATAAGACTCTTTTGGCTGAATGTGGTGGCTCATACCTGTAATCCCTATACTTTGGGAGGCTGAGGCAGGTGGATCACCTGAGATCAGGAGTTTGAGACCAGCCTGACAAAATGGTGAAATTCCATCTCTACTAAACATACAAAAAATGAGCCAGGCAGACACCTGTAATCGCAGCTACTCAGGAGGCTAAGATAGGAGAACCTCTTGAACCCTGGAGGTGGAGGTTGCAGTGAGCCAAGATTGTGCCACTGCACTCCAGCCTGGAGACAGAGCGAGACTCAAAAAAAAAAAAAAAAAAAAAAAAAAGCACTTTTGGTCTTTTAGGCCAATTAAATTTAATCAACCAAGGAATGTCTTTATAAGATATATGTTGACAATAACAAATATGAAAGTTTATTAATGACCTTATTTTTGAACCATTTCCTTATAATAGCATTCTCTCACTTTCTGCATTGCCGTTTACCATCTTAAGTAGGGCATAAATGCAGTTTAAGCTATATTCATTAGTGCCAACTAAGTGCCAAATACCGTTCTTAGTGCCTGGGATACATCAGTGAACACAGTGAACAAAATTATGGCGTTTATATTTTAAAAGCATGGTTCAGACAATAAACAGTAACCATAAGTAAGTAAGCAAGCATTCATTATAGTTAGTAGATAGGGAAAAAATTCTGTACTTGTTCTTTTAAACCTTGCAGAGGAAAATTGCATAGAAAACGACTTGTTTTTCAGCTCTACTTGGTTTTGTTGACCCCAAAACTGGGGATTTAAAAAATACTGGCAAAGACAAAAAAAAATCATGGGAAAGTCTCTCTAAAAACATAGTTCAAATGATGTTATTAATTTAGAAAATGACCATGTTTTGCTCCTATAATAATGTATTGCTTTTTACAACTCAAGTATTATCAATATTGATGTATAATATAGAATTTAATGTCTTAGATATTTTTGGTAATGGTTTATAAAAAATGGAAAGTGTTTTTTGTTATACAAATTTTGTTATTCAAAATTTGTTTCTGTAAACTGTTGTTACTGTTCAAGTTGTGCTGGCTTTAAATATTACAATTTTATTGTAAACCCAAGAAAATGTTTCAGCATGTCTTTTATTGTTTAAATTACTCTTTTAAGAAAGCTACCTTTGCTTTGGTTGTTTATCACAGTTGTCTGTTTTCTGCATTACTTTTGCAGTGAAGGGAAAGAAAAAATTTTTAATATCTGATACACAGTTTACCCTCTGTAGTTGCAGTTTTAGTATTCTTGATTCAGCCAGCTACAGATCAAAATATTTGCCAAAAAACCCCCCAAAATCGACTATTTACATAGCATTTCAATTGTATTAAGTGTTATAAGTAATCTAGAAATGATTTAATGTATTTGGGAGGATGTGTGTAGGTTTTATGTAAATACTATGCCATTTTATGTAAGAAATCCAAACATCTGTGGATTTTGGTGTCTGTGGAGGGTACGGAGGGACAACTGCATATCTTAATAGCTTGGAATTAACTAGGATATAGTATAGTTTCAGCATATAAGTATAGTAACATTTTACAGTGTTGCATATGTTGTCACAAAATTTTTAATTGAAATATTAATACTTACATTTTTTGGCTGACTTACTGAATTGAATCAATTTCTTATGCCATCAGAATGAATTCATTTTTTATTTGGTTTGTAAGTCACAGAGCCCTGGATATCTGTGTTTTTTTTAACATAAGATGACAAGTAGGGGATACCTGAGTTCAGAGGAGTGGGGATTTGAGAAAGAGTTTTAAGAAAGGGATGGGATGAACAATGGAGTCAATAAAAGAGTGTTTTGATAGATTTAAGAATAGTTATTAAAACAACAGACAACTTTTACTTGGATTATTCCTTTTTAATTTGGTTTTCAAACAGTTCTCAGCAAGTACAATCCTTTTCATTGTATGTTTTAGCCATTGTAAATCAGTAGCATTAAGGTAAATGATGTAGGAATAAATGGGAAGGAAGTAGAGTGTTTCTAGGACAACCATTTGAAGAGATTTTCTTCTCTTTGAATATTTGGTGTTTTAAAAACAATTGAGATTTAAGGTGCAAAAGTGGAAAAATAGTGGCCCTGTGCTCTGATTTTGAAGCCTCTCCTCCATCTTTTCTGCCAATCTTTTTACCACTGATTGGTGGTCAGGTGCCCTCACATTCAGTCTTGTATACAGAAACTATTTCTTTTTTCTCTCTTCTTTTTTATATGGAACACTGTCTAGACATATGATTTCTCTTCTATAGCTTTAAAATTATCAAAACATTTTAAAATTAAAATTTTATAGAGATGGGGTTTCACCATCTTGCCAGGTTGGTCTCGAACTCTGGGTCCAAGCAATCCTCCTGCCTTGACTCCTTCCAAAGTGCAGGGATTACAGATGTGAGCCACTGCGGCTGGCCTGTCAAAAGGTTTTAAATTATATTTTTGCCTACAAATTCTCTCTTTGGGGAGAAAATAGTTTGGTTTCCAAGGGAATTTTAAGCCTAATGATGGAGAAATGACAAATGATACCTGTAACCAAGCCTGGAAAAGAATGTGCATTTGTAGTTTAAGATGCACAGTAACTAGGATGTAGCTGGTACTAGATGTTTGTTGTAATTGTTGGTGTTTTTAATAAATTTGACGAAGCAGTAGTCTAGCCTGGTTCATTTGAACCTTTGCTTCTGATATTTGGAATGACTGCCAGCTGGTGAATGGCTATGATAACCTTTACTTGGCTAATATGCATGTCAGTTTTAGAATTTATCCTAAAAGTGACAATTTGCCTGTCACCTGCAGAGTTAAGTGGTATAATGGCAGCTGAACAGTGAGGGAGGAGAGTGGAGTTGAGAACTGGTAGAAATGAAATCACTCATACAGGGAACATGTTTTTTCTTGAGATAATGAACATACTACCCCAAAATAACATGGTTGAGTATGTTTTGTTTTTGATTGATTGTTCAAAGATATAAGTTTTAAGTCTTCATATATAAACTATTGTATAATTATGTAAGAAGGAAAAGAAAATGATGATGGCACTTTGAGGACTTTCAGGCTTAGAGCTAGTCTGTTATCTGGTAGAGCACTAACGTACATGGCTGATTTAATATACAGATTAACAGATTTAAAACTTTTACCCTTTACTTGTTATTAGGCAGTTAGGTTATCTTCCAGCTTGTTGGCTAGTCAACACCAATGTGTTTCCTTTAACTCCAAAAATCTCAGCATATGCTGTTTTATATATCTTAAATAATTTAAATACATTTCTTACTCTTTCCACAGCATGTAGAGTCCATGAAGTACGGGACGATAAAGCTTCCTACACATACCACCAGAAGGATCTCTTTGAAAGATTCACCACAGGACTACTAGAGAGAATAATTTGTCCGAAGCATCATGTGTTGAAACAACAGAAGTCTATCCACCTGTGCACTAACTAGAAACAGAGTTACAATGTTTTCAATTCTTTGAGCTCCAAGACTCCAGGGAAGTGAGTTGAAAATCTGAAAATGCGGCCATGGACTGGTTCCTGGCGTTGGATTATGCTCATTCTTTTTGCCTGGGGGACCTTGCTATTTTATATAGGTGGTCACTTGGTACGAGATAATGACCATCCTGATCACTCTAGCCGAGAACTGTCCAAGATTCTGGCAAAGCTTGAACGCTTAAAACAGCAGAATGAAGACTTGAGGAGAATGGCCGAATCTCTCCGGTAGGTCCTAAAATACTTAAGGAAGAATGATGAAATACTGTACTTTGTTTTAGGTGTAGGGCTTCATTCTGCTAGGAAAATAGTTAATTATTTTTATAACCGGCTGTCTTTGTCAAAAGACGGTTTTCTATCTCCGTATATTTAATACAGAGCAAGTTTGTCCAACCCACAGCCCATGGGCCACAGATGACCCAGGACAGCTTTGAATGAGGCCCAACACAAATTTGTAAACTTTCTTAAAACATTCTGAGATTTTTAAATTTTTTTTTTTTTAAGCTCATCAGCTATCATTAGTGTTAGTGTACTTTATATGTGGCCCAAGACAATTTTTCTTCCAGTGTGGCCCAGGGACATCCCAAGATAATTTCTCCATAGTGGCATCATTATTTTGCATATGAATTTTAATGTAGAAAAACTATGCCATTTAATTTATGTACTTGTATTTCATTTACAGTTACATATTAAAAAATTGATGTATTAAATCCAAACTATGATTTAAACTAGTGTATATTAAAAATTTTATATGAACTGTAACAAAGATATTCTAATAACTGGGAGGCTGAGTTAGTCTAACTATAACTTATTAAAATGTAGAAGTGAAAGTTTGTCATTAAACAACTGGATCTGGAATCCAGAAGATGATTATCATTGTTATTTCTAGTCTGTAAAAAATGTGACATATATCTATTAGAAGACATCAAGTGTTTGGAAAACCACAGTCTCCTATATATTTTCAGGGAGCAAGTAAACATAATATTACATAGGCGATCTCTGAATTTTTTTCCAAAGTTATTGAGGTAAAACATTACCTAGTATCTTATATGCAAAGATGATCGTGTAGTACTTGCTCTCTCAAACTAGAGAAGCCAGAAATGAAGATTTGAGAGTCATTACTTCAGAGGTGGTAATTAACCCTAAGGGAAGTGGTATAGAGAAAAAGAGCTGAAAGTTCATTTCTCTTTGAGAAACACATAAATTAAGGAGTAGAAAGTGGAAACATCCAGTTGTGCAGAAAGCTTTTAGAATAGTTGGGGAAGAATAGAGAGGGAGAGCTGTTACGGAAACTGAGGAACGTTCTGTGAGGGAAGAATGTAGTTGACAGTGTTAAATTACCCTTGATGCTATAGAGAGGATGCCCATGGTCCTCTCATTTTCTACTCTCACTGCCCTTCACTCTTTGTTTAGAACTCGGATTTTTCCCTTTGTCTACAGTCATAACTTTTTCTTCACCATAATGTTATTTGGGTCCTTTTATGTCCTTTGAAAGGCAATGCTAGGTGTTAAGATAAAAATGAATGAAACATTATTATTGTCATTTGTTGTAGTACCATTCAAGAAGATAGCAAGTGGTCAGGGATCAGAAAGTGGATAGAACTTCTTGAATTTGTCTATTATTTTCTTTCCTACTTGGGGTACTCAGGGAACATCATATAGAAAGGTGATCTTTCAGTAGAGTCTTATTCATTCTAAAGATTGATAATTTAGGGGTTAGTAATAATAGCTGTCATTTATTACATGCCAGGTACTGTGCCAAGGACTTTGCATGGATCATCTCATTGAATTTCACACTATCTTTCTGAGATGTTAGTACCATTTTTGTAACCGTTTTACAGATTAAGAATTATAGAGATGTTAAGTAATTTAATTTGCTGAAGGTCACACTTTTCACAAGTGGTAGAGCCTACTTTGAATCTCAGTAGTATGACTCCAAAACCTAAACTCTGAATGACTGTATTGCCTTCCTGAGCAGAAAACAGAGAAATCAGTGACCTAAACGTCTTAGTATGAGACGTATGAGATCACCAAGAATAGCTACTATTCTAGTTGATTTTGGAGTTTGCTTTGATTGTAGTAAAATCTCCTTCTATATCATGGGAATTTTGCTCCTAAAAATATTTTTCCCCTTAACAATTTAGGCTAATAAATAATTGCTCACTTTTCTTGTGGTTCCATCTTCAATACTGATATTTTAGTTTGTTTATTTCTGACTGCCAAATGTCTTGTTTTTGTTGTTTGAAGGGAAAGCTTGCCTTTAGTATGAATTTTTCTTTCTGCAAAATAATCTTTAGGTCTATTAAGTCACTTTCTTTATATTTTATATGTTGAAATTAATTTCTTAACTACTACATTTAAATGTAGAGACTAATTCTAAGAGCTGAATCACCTAAGTCAAAGGGTATTACCATGTAATTACAGTCTGAAAACAGACTAAGCCAATGAGCCCGTGTTTATATAAGGGAATATAATTTCAGGAAAATAGTTTATAGTTATTTTCCCTCATTAGGGAAGAAAGCCTCCTTGGGCCCTTTCATTGACTTTACTGCTGGGGCCGTTTGTGTTTCTTCCAAAGGGATGTCGTTTTAGAGCCCTCTGGCATGAAAGGAAGAGAAATGGAGGTGCTACTAGCATTGGAATTTTTTTTCCCCTTATAGTAATTAAGTTAATATTTTGTACTTCATTTGTTATGTCTTTTTCTTGTAAGAAAATATGTTCACAAGTCAGACTACAAAGGATTGGTTCAGATGTTTATAACTAGGTCATTTCTTTGCGATAAGGCATATGGATTGGAGTTGGAAAGCAACACAGAAGCTTGGAACTACAATTTTTTAGATTTTGTAGATTCAAGACAATAATTTGAAAAGCACTTAACAAATCTTTCAGTAGAATTTTCTGGATTTTGTTGATAGTGTTAGAAATTTAGGAAAATAATTTAAATATATCGCAGAGGGATGCAAATGTACAATCACGATATATAGGAGGTTGCAGTGTATTTGTGTAAATTTGATCTATTGATGAGTAATGTCCGTACATAAAATTCACTCACTTTATCATAGATGTCTGTGAGTTTTGGCAAATACTTAGTCATGTAACCATCACAAAAATTATAGATGAATTCTACCTCTCTCTAGAATTCTGTTGTTCCCTCTTATGGTCAAATTCTCTCCCTACCTCCTGTCCCTGGCACTTACTGATCTGCTTTCTGTCACACTTTTTTACTGTTTCAGAATGTCATATAAATTGAATTACGTAGTATGTAGCCTTTTGAGTCTTTTTTCATTTACCATAATGTTTCTGAGATTTATCAATATTATTGTCTGTATTAGTAGTTCATTCTTTTTTATTGCTGAGTAGTATTTTTATTCTTTTTAAATGTTGAGTAGTATTCCATTATATTGATGTGTCTTAGCCCATTTAGCGTTGCTATCACAGAGTACCTGACACTGGATAGTTCATAGAGAAAGAAGTTATTTGGCTCATGATTCTGGTGGCTGAAAAGTCCAAGATTGAACAGTTGCATCTGATGAGGTCCTCAGGCCGCTTCAATTCATGGTAGGAAGTGGAAGGAGAGTAAGCATGTATAAAGAGATCACATGATAAGAGAGGAAGCAAGACAGAAACCGAGGAAGCCAGACTTTCTTAAACAACCTGCTCTTTTGGTAACTATTCCATTCCCATGAGAAGGAGAACTCAGTCATCTCTGAAGGAGGAGCATTAATTTATTCATGAGGGATCTAGCTGCATAACCCAGATACCTCCCACTGGGTCCCACCTCCCAACACTGCCATGTTGGGGATCAAATTTCAACGTGAGTTTTGTTGAGGACAAACCACATCCAAATCATAGCAAGATCTATCACTTTTTTTTTTTTTTTTTTGATCCATTCACCAATTCAAGAATGTGAGGTTATTTCCATTTTGGGGCAGTTGTGAGCAAAGTCACTATTAACCTTTGTTTCATAAACTTTTGTATGACCATAGTTTTATTT
This sequence comes from Rhinopithecus bieti, assembly GCF_001698545.2. Taxonomy (NCBI): domain Eukaryota; kingdom Metazoa; phylum Chordata; class Mammalia; order Primates; family Cercopithecidae; genus Rhinopithecus; species Rhinopithecus bieti. Next base: position 1,101,452 of record NW_016810602.1, on the reverse strand, counting down.
CTCTTGGGCACTCCCACTAGGAGTGGTACTGCTGGTCATATGTTAACTGCATATTTAACTTTATAAGAAGCGGCTCAGTTGTTTTTCAAGAGTACCTGTACCATTTTGAAATTCTTACCAGAAATTCCTGAGAGTTCTACTTGCTCTCCTCCTACCCAGCATTTGCAAGTGTCAGTTATTTTTATTTTAGCCATTGTAATAGATATGTAATACTATCTCATTGAGGTTTCAATTTGTATTTCTGTAATGAATGATACTGGCCATTTTTTAATGTGTTTATTTGCCATTCATATGTCAACTTTGGTGAAGTTTTTATTCACTTCACCAAAGAATCTGTTGCCTATTTTAAATAATTGAACTGTTTTCTTTTAATAAGTTCTTTGAAAAAATCGTTTTTTAAAAATATATAAACACAAAATTATATTTATTAGTAATATAAAATATGGTATAATATAATGAAAAACAAAAACATAGTGACATAAAACAGTCATTTATTTGCCCTTGATTTTTCCAATTTGGGTTAACTCCAGCTAGGCTTTTTTTCTAATTATAAACAGGGTCACTCGTGTGGCTGCAGTCATCTGGTGGCTTGGTTGTGATTGGGCAGTCCAAAATGACCTCACTTACATATTTAGCAATTAGGTTGACCATTAACTGGCTCGCTTCCATATTTCTTTTCTGGAAGGATAGCCCAGATTTCTTACATGGTAGTGTTCTAAGAGGAAGACAGCAGGAATTGCATGGCCTCATGAGACTGAGCATCAGAAGTAACACAGTGTCAAATCTGCCACATTCTGTTCATTGCAGGTCAAGAGGCCTACCCATATTCAAAATAGAAGAAATAGATACC
>NW_016810602.1:1062966-1100122 GCF_001698545.2 Rhinopithecus bieti | reverse complement strand
AAAAAAAAAAAAAAAAAAAAAAAAAAAAAAAAAAAAAAAGAAGAAATAGATACCGCATCTTGGTTGATGAAACTACAAAGAATGCGTAATTGGATTAGGTCAAATCATGGTGGGCTTATATAGCAAGAGTTATGTATAGACCCGATTGATAGATAATAGAGAACCATAGTTGTTTTTCAGCAGAGGAATGACACAGTAAAAATGGTTGAGGAAGATTTAGATTTTCAGGTGGATTTGGTGCATGTGCCAGACTGGAGTTAAGATATTTCTTGGAAAACTCTTGAAGTATTAATCTAGATAAGAGGTAATGTAAACTTATACTGAAATTAATGATTGAATCTGTTGACTTTGATGCTTAGGTTTTCAACATGCTTGTATTTAGATTTTCCCAGACATCTCTTTCTTTCTTCTTCATTGGTATCATATTAGGACACATGTAGTGGGCCTTTAAAAAATTTAGAAACTGTCACTTTCTCAGTCCTTTTATGCTTCATGTTTGTTTTGTTTCAACATTTAGTAATGTGAAATAGCTATTTGCTCACAGAATTTTTTGCTTCTTGGGATTTGAACCGGCCACATTGCTTCCCAGAGTTGAAATTTACCAGAAAACACCCAGAAAATTGTTGGTTTCTGCAGAAACCCCCTTGAGCAGTGAACCTCAACCTGGTTGGGTGTCAGTCTCATGGAGTTGTAAAATCTAAAATGTGATTAATTGACAACTTTCCTTTTAACCTAATCCTTGTTATTCTAGGGATATTTATTTTTGAGAACAGAACTTAAAAAAATTCAAATGTGGTTTTTGGCCTTTTGACCAATTAATAAAGTTTTTTTTGTTTGTTTGGTCTAGGAAAGGAGAAGAGATTTCTTCCGGAATTTAGATGCTAGCTGTAAAACTGTAAATTCAAAAACCACAAAGAATGTATGATTAATTTCTGATTACCTGTTTTTCTGAGCTATGTATCATCTGCCAGTATGGATTGCAGACAAAGCATAAATCTTCTGGTGGAAAAATTTGTCCCAGGCACCAGAAGTATACTGAGTTGGGCAGAAAGGAAACTGAAGTGGTTCTTCACAGGTCATGTTTTACTGTTGTTTGAGAAGATTGTATTAAAAAGTGGGCTGCCTTCGTTCTAGGTGGTTGGTTGGTTGGAAGATTTTGCACTAGACCTTCTTCTCTATAACTGCTAGTCTCTCATATAAGAAGTATACATATATTCTTAAAGCAAGTGAGATGGATTGGAATGTGTACAGCACCTGCTATCTAATTATAACCTTTCATTATATCTGCCTTTTGCTTTTTCAATCTTGTATCCATTATTCCTCATGTTATCAAGAATATCTTATTTTTAAGATATAATGAAAGATACTCCTTCCTGAGAACATTCAGTGGGAACAACATTCCTATCCTGATCGGGCTGATAAAGCAGATATTCTCTCCCTGGAATTTCTTGTAACTTTTTAATACTTACTAGATTAAATTTGCTAACATTTTGTTTTGGATTTTTTCTATATTAATGAGCTATTTATTTATAATTTTTCCTTCTTGTGATGTCTTTCAGGTTATCAATATTATGCAGGCCAATTCTGTTCTCTGGAAAAGTTTATGTAAAATTGATATTCATTCTCTTTTAAATATTATAATTCTACCAGTGAAGTTATCTGGGCTTGGAGTCTTTTTGTGGGGAAGGGTGGTGGCAAAGAAGAACATATGGGAAGATTTTAGGTTCTGGATTTCATGTCTTTCATAGAAATTGGACTGTTCAGCTTTTCTATTTTTTTTTTCTTAGGTCAGTTTTGGTGAGATGTGTTTTTCAAAGCATGTGTTCATTTTATCAACATGTTCAAATGTTCTAGCATAAAATTGTTCTTAGTGCCATTTCATTTTCTTCTCCATACTCGTATATCTATAGTAATGTCTCCTTTTTCATTCTTAATATTAGTTGTGTTTTCTCCTTTTATCTTGCTAACAGTTTATCAATTTAATTTGCTTTTTCAAAGAACCAACCTCTGTGCTTTTTTTTTTTCTTTATTGTATATCTGTTTTCTATTTTATTTTCTTTTATGTCCTGGAAAGCTTTAAGTTTCTCTAAGCACAGCTTTGAGTTGTATTCCATAAGTTTTGATGATGTTCTATTTTTGTCATTAATTTAAAATATTTTAAAATTTGTATCGTGATTTTTTTTTCTATGACCCATAGGTTATTTAGTAGTTGTTACTTAATTTCCAAATTGGGCTATTCTGTTTATCTTTCAGATATTGATTTCTAGTTTGTTCTTCAGCCAGATAGAATTATATTCTGTATTTCAGTTCTTTGAAATTTATTTAATGGCTCAGCAAATGACTGATGTTGTTGAATGCTTAAGAAACGTGTATTCTCTTGTTGCTGAGTCTGATCTAGTATATATGTCATTTAAGTTAGGTTGGTTAATTAAGTTATTCAGATTTATTAATTTTTATAAATATTCATATTCTTTTATAATTGGCCAAATATTTATCCTTTCTAGTGTTCTTTATTCCTTCCTGTTATTCAGTTCTTTAATGTTGAATCATTTTCTTCAGCCTTAATATCCTATAGTATTTATAGTGCAGGTTTGATAGCAATAAATTCAGATTCTCTTCTTTATAAAACTTTAACTTTCATTTTGTTAGATACTTCTATTGAGTGTAGAATTTAGTTTAGCAATTATTTTTAAAAGCATTTTAAGTATGTCATTTCATTGATTTCTGCCTTTCACATCTCTGAGAAGTCTGCAATTTTAAGAAGTGTATCTTTCTCTTTGACTGTGTTTACTGTTTTTTTTCTTTTTTGCCTTTGGTGTTAAGCAGTTGACTATGAGTGCCTAGTGGCTTTATTTGTTTTTATTCAGCTTGAAGTTCACTGAGCTGCTTAAATCTGGGAGTTGATGTATTTTATCAGTTTTGGAAAACCCTCAGCTATTAATTCTTCAAATACTGCTTCTGAAGCCATTGTTTTCTATTTTTTCCTTATGGAATTCCAACTATATGTATTATTAAATTTATTTTTATGGTATCTCACATGCCTTTATGCGTCTTTCATAATCTAATTTCTCTTTGCATTTTATTTTGTATTATTTTCTATTGAACTGGCTTCCAACTTATATCACCTATCTTCTGTTTTGTTTATTGTGCCGTTAAACACACACAGTTAGCAATTTTTTATATATTTTGATTCTAGAATATTCACTTGATTCATTTTGATAATTTCACATTTCTTTGGAATTCTCCATTTTTCATCTGTCTTGTCCATATTTCTTTTAATTTCTTAGATAGGTATTCTAATATAACTATTATATTTTCTGCTAATTTCAATTTCATGGATCACCATTTGGTTGATTTCTTTTGATACTTATTTTGATTATTAGTCAAATTTTCTGCCTCTTTGCATGTCTTGTAATTTTAAATTTTATATGTTGTGTATAATGGCACTGTTGAGGCTACAGAGGCTTTTCTCTTTGTTGGAGAGTGGGCTTAATATTTCAATCCAGTACCGTCAGTGACTGAACATGGCTATGTTGTAGTTTTAGTAAAATCTTGCTCACTTTGTTTCTTCCTTGTTCCTCAGGTATAATTCTTCTAGACTTTTTATTGACAATTTGGTAGATTTCAGATTTGAAGTATAGGACATTTCTTCTGCCCTTCAGAGGTTTTGAGCTTTGCTCTTTGGTCTCTTGCTCCATGCAGCATCTAAAATTGAAATACATTGAAGAGAAAACTAGCTGTGAGTTTAAGGTAGGCCTCAAGCAGGACTTTGTCTTGTAAATATCATAAGACTATGAGAAATTTCCTTCTGTGTTAAAATTACTGTCTAGCCTTGGAGCTATAGAATCCAGCAGATCAATCATGGAGAAAACTGGCTATGTGTTTACTGCTCTTGCAGTTTCCAAATTTTCACACCACTCTTCTGTGTGATCCCTACCCAGAATCAGCAAATGCTTCCCAAGTAAGAACATAGCTAGCTAGTTCAGCCTGCTCTGGAATTTTAGTTAATTTAATCCCTCACTTCCATAGCTCTCTAATGCTTTAAAAGGATTATATCTGCAAGTTGTTTTTTTTTTTCTGGGGGTGGGGTGGAGTGCTTATTGTCATTATTACAATGAGTATGAGAATAGGGTTTGCCATGTTATACTGTATTCTACTTATAACTACATATACTCTACCTGTATTAAAAGTGGAGTTCATTTATCCCAGTGTTGCTGACATACAAGATTTCCATTCGTTCCTGTGCCCAGATCTCTAGAGCCTTCTGGTTCTTGCCCTTTTAATAACCTGGTTCTTCAGGCTTTCCTTTGATTCCCTTTTAACCTTCTATTATATATCTTAATTGTGTGGTAAAGGAAAGGAAGAGTTTAAGTGGATTCGAAGTTTGTCATGTTAAAGCGAATTAAATACGGTCGGAGAAGGACTTCGTACTTCTATATTTGAGTTCTAGTGGATAAACTGTAACCTAACTTAATAGGTAGACAAGATTGAAAACCTGACTTAGGAATATGCTCCTGTAACAATAGCTGAGTCTTTCCCAATCCCAGCAGCCATATTTCAATGATTCACACACTGCTGAGCGTTCAAACTGTGTTCAAGTAAGGCAAATGCTGATCTGTAACCAATCCAGTTGTTTCTGTACCTCACTTCTGATTTCTGTATATCATTCCCCTTTTTTTGTCTATAAATCTTCTACTATGTGGCTGCACTGGAGTCTCTCTGAATCTGCTGTGATTCTGGGTGCTGCCAGATTTGTGAATCGTACATTGCTCAATTAAACTCCTTTAAATTTAATTTGGCTGAAATTTTCTTTTAACCAGTAACTGTCAGTAATCTTTTCAATGACTGATATAATGAACCTGTTAGGAGAAAGACCAGGATGAGATTTAGATAGGTTGAACTTAATGTGCTTGCTGAACCTATCCAAAAGAAAGTTGAAAAGTGAGTCTAGAATTCAGGAAAAAAGCTAGGGTGAGAGAGAAATATGCCTTTGGGAATCATGCACATAGAGGTGATTGCCAGAAAATGGTGGCACAAAGTAAAAATTTCTCCATGCACTTCAGATGATCCGTAGTTTCCCTAAACATTGTGGACTTGCAGGGAAGGAAGTGTGGGAACAGCATCAACATATTCTTAGGTACGGGGCCAGCAAGAATCTCACATGGTAGGAAAACTCGTTTTTCAACCACCAAACCTGTTCTATGAATATAGCAATTCGTTATATGTAGAGAAGCATAGAATCACATGTATTTTTACATACTATTGTCATTACTAGGTTTTATTAGGGACAGAACCTTGGTAGAATAAAAGCACATTTAGAATATCATGCTACTTTCATCATCATTTGTTATGTTGTCTTAATTTTCTTCTTCACACCCAAGACTTGAATATATATGTACACACACACACACACACACACATATTTACATGGAAGTAAAGTTTACATGGAAAAATGCCAAGGAAGGAGTTTTCAGGCAACAAAAGTATTATATCAGTTGTTCTCTTTAGAACACTGTGATATATAGCATTATTACCTGCCTTTTCATGTGTACTGCAAAGTATAACCCCACTTAAACTCAATATATGAAAATCTAGGTTTACACAGAAGATAAAAGGTAAAATAGTCGTTATAAAATGCAGACTTTTAGTGAATTTGGATTCAAGATTTAACAATCCACTTTGCCCATAGTCTTACAAGTTTTTTGTAAAGCTAGGCCTACCAGTGTATAGGCACAGTGAATGGCTTATAATCCTATTCATAGGAGAGTTGCAACTCATAATCATAATTTTATGACACTTTTCTCAAGGTCTCACATGGCACCCCATCAACTAGGTGTTGGATTGCAGTGGGAAACAACGCAAGAAAAGCTGTTAGCTTCTTTCACTCCTAGCATCTCAATTGTCCTAACAGTAACATTAGCAGCAAGCAGGAACAGCAAGACAACAAAAACAACAGCTGTTAATATGTGTTACTATGTAGCAGGTCACATTCTAAGCTTTGTATATATATGATCTTATTTAATCCCTAACGCAGACCTATGAGTAAGTACTCACATTATCCCCGTTTTATAGATGTAGACAGAGAAGTACAGTCAAATAGCTTGCTGAAGTGTATACAACTGTGAGTGATGAATCTGGAGTTCAAATCTAGGCTCTCTTGCTCCATATTCCACATTCTTAATCGTGTTGGTATGGTGGCTCTAAAAGTCACTGCTTTTTCACAGAAAATGTGCAACAATCCTTTTTTTCCTAACATCCTTTGCGTGTTTTGTATATGGGTCCAGTAGACTAGACCATAGGCTATAATGAACATTCTTTTTCTACCAGATTCCTTTCTTCCCCATTTATCATTAAGCAAACTTAGCAAGGAAAATTATCAGTGATAAAGATGGGTCATTCTGTAGTGATAAAGGAGTAATGAGGACATAATAGTCCTTGACATGTATGCACATAACAACAAAGTGTGAAATATCTGAGGCAAAATATGTGAGACAAGGAGAAAAGATAAATTCACTATTGTAGCTAGAGACTTCAGCACCCCTCTTACAGTAACTGAAAGATTAAGCAGGCAGAAAATCAGTGAAGATATAGCTGATGTGTATGGCATTTTCTTCAATCAGCTTGACCTAATTGACATTTACAGAATACTCTTTTCAACAACAGCAGAATACACCTTTACCATTGAAAACCTGTCTGTCCCAGTGGACTCTCTGTTACTTGGATTGGGGAGTTTCTTGTAAAAGGTTATCTTGTCATAATGAATAGGGAAGTCTGTGTATTTGGAGTTGGCTCAGTGGGGAGGGATAGGGCTGTAGAAATTTATTCTTATTTATAGTATCAGCTAGAAGTCTATCATGCGTTCTGTTTTTTTTGTTTTTTTTTGGGGGATGAGTCGTCGCTCTGGTCGGCCGGAGCTGAGTGCGGGGGTGCACGGGGATCTCGGCTCACTGCAAGCTCCGGCGCCTCCCGGGGGTTCATGCCGGATGTCGCGCGTGCGGGTCATGGCCTCCCTGGAGTAAGCTGGGAGGCTAGCGGCGGCCGCGCCACGGAGCAGAGCGCCCGCTAGAGTGTGTTGGTAGTGTCTGTCGAGTGAGGGAGATGGGGTGTTTCACAGTGTGTGAGACAGGAGTGGGTCTCGATTCTCCTGACCTTGTGGATGCCGCCTGCCTCGGCGCTCCCAAAAAGTGCTGGGATTACAGGCGTGAGCCACCGCGCCCGGCGAGAAAAATTTCTTTTCTCCTTCATTTCAAGCTTTGCCTACTCCCTACCCACAACAAAGATGGTTCAGTAGAAACTGGTTATGTGGAATGTAAGGTAAGATCATGCCTTCTCATTAGGAGTCATAATCACTGTCCTCATTCATATTAATGTATTCATATATAATATAAAAATCCTCACCAAGAAAGGAAAATTAGAGTAAGGAAACTTTCAATATTTGGAAAATAATACATGTGCAAGACTTCTGGAGATAGCTATATGATTTTGAAGAGAAAGTAAAATTTTTTATAAATCAAAAAGTATAAACCATTAATATTACTAATAGGAGGGAAATTGCAAAGCTTAGCAAAAGGCACTGGATAAAGTGTGGCATAAAAAAGGGAGTCCAAGTTGGATGCAGTGGCACAAGCCTGTAGTCATAACTGCTAGGGAAGCTCAGGCAGGAAGATCACTTGAGTCCAGGAGTTCCAGGCTGTTGTACCCAATGATCGTGTTTGTGAATAGCCACTGTACTCCATCCTGGGCAACACAGTGAGACCCCATGTCTAAAAGAAAAATAGGGAGTCAGGTTTAGTGATTCATTCATTTATTCTTTTAATTATTTATTTTAGGTTCTTTAGAACTATTAGAGAATAAAATGCATCTGATTGTTTATATCTAGCCTGTTAAATGGTATATTAGTTATCTTTTGCTGTGCAACAAATGACCAACCTAGTGGTATAAAACAATACAAACTTACTATCACACAGTTTCTGTGGATTAGGAGTTCTTGCACAGTTTAGGTGGCATCTCTGCTTTGGGTTCCCTCACAAAGGTACAAAAGGTGTTGACTGGGTCTGCAGTTTCATTTTAAGGCTCAATTGAAGAAGGATACAGTTCTAAAATCATATGGTTGTTGGCAGAATTCACTTTCTTGGTGTCGTTTGGACTAAGAGCCTCAGTTTTTTGCTGTCTGCCAGAGGCTGCCCTCAGTTCCTTTCCAAGTGAACCTCTCCAGAGGGCAGCTCACACCATAGCTTGCTTCATCAAAACCAGCAAGGAAGAGAATCTGCTAACAAGATAAAGTTTCAGTCTTTTTAAACACAATCGTGGAAGATGCATTCCATCATCTTTGCAATATTCTATTGATTAGAGCAAATCACAGGTCCCATTTACACTTGGGGAGGGGATTTTCCAAGGTCTTGAACACCAGAAGAGAAAATCAGTGGGGCATCCTACAGTCAACCACCACAGCAGGAATCATGTGTTTTTAACATGTTTCATTGTGCTCGGTAATAGCATCAAAGTTTTCATTGTGTACCAATACTTTACATAAATTATCTTATTTAGAAGTTAAGTGATTTGCCTCACACTACATAGTAAGTGCTAAAACCAGTAAGAGCTGAAAGAGTCTGACTCTAGGTATTGCAGAATAATTTATTTTCAATTAAACATGAAAAGCTTTAAATGGTGCTTCTTGTCTGTTTTAAAATGTTCTAGAATTGAGGTGGGTAGCATTTTTACAGCAATAAGGATGCTAATCTGGTTATTAATTGTTACCACACGATTTCAGACTAAACATTTCAATCACAGTAAACTTCATTGTTTGTGGCTCAATGTCTTGCTTCCCTTGATTCCTAGTACAAAGACTGAAGGGGCAAATAATGAGCAGATTCTGTGAAACGTGTCCTCTGAGGAGGAATCATAAGCGTGGCTTGAAGGCATGGTTGCTGAACGGATACTTCATTTATTTCATAGATGTTGCCAGATTAATATTTTATACTCTTTTTGTGGATGATGGCTTTGGTTACTGGATTCCAAAGGCCAGTGTTTTTTTCTATGAAATGTTTTCTAATTCATATAAAGTTAATTCTTTTTCCTCTTCATTCCTGTATTTTATCTTATTTTATCTTATTTTATTTTATTTTACTTTATTTTACTGTTTATAATAGTCTAGGAGTGCCTCTGGATGGGTATATCCAAGGGTATAAATTTGCAAGTAGTAAAGAAATTTACCATTACTTAAAAATCATTTACTTTTGTTGTGAAGTTCCTTTCCTCTCTCTCCCTCCTTTCTTCCTTCCTTTTCTCTCTCTCCTCTTCCGATTTAGAGTGGTTGCATATGGCAAGACTTTAAATTATTGTACTTAGGGATTATTTTGAACTTGCCTTTAATTTCATTTATGTGTGACTTTTTCCTGTAATTATATGTATACAGTACATATGTAATCTTTCATACATGGGCATTAATTTCATAGCTATGAGTACAGAAAATCCCATTTTGATAGGATATCCAAATGGGATACTTTTTGGATAGTCTGACCTTTTGTTCATTTAATGACAAGCTGATTAGCTCTATTCACTTAGAAGCTCCCTGCCTCCTTCCCTCCCTCCCTCGCTTCCTTCTTCCCTTCCTCTTTTTTTTTCCCCCACACTCTCACTCTGTTGCCCAGACTGGAGTGCAGCGGCACATTCTCTGCTCACTACAACCTCCACCTCCCGGGTTCAAGCAATTCTCCTGCCTCAACCTCCTGAGTAGCTGGGATTACAGGTGCACACTGCTGTGCCTGGCTAATTTTTCTATTTTTAATAGAGACGGGTTTTTGCCATATTGGCCAGGCTGATCTCGAACTCCTGGCTTTAATTGATCTGCCCGCCTCGGCCTCCCCAAGTGCTAAAATTACAGGTATGAGCCAGAAGCAGATATTTTTGATGAATATTTTATAATTCAGTTTTCAAAATATAGATAAAAATACAAATGGAATTAGTTAACAGCCACAAGTAAGTATAGCTTTTATATAAATAATCACAACTATTCAAATGTAAATTAAATTTGACTTTTTCCTCACTACAGATCCTTATAATAGCTCACTTGCTGCAGATAGTTGTCTGCTTTTTTTGGTTTGCTTAGCTTTAACAGGGGTTGACAAAGTATGGCCAGTGGGACAAGTCTACCCTTCTCTGTTTTTGTTTTGTTTGTTTCTTTCTTTCTTAGTGGCTTCCAGTCTAAGAATGGTTTTACATTTTTAAATGGTTGGTTCAAAACAAATTCAAAGCAGAACATGTAAGAGGCCATTTGTAGCCACAAAACCTACATAGTTTGCTCTCCTATCTTTTATAGAAAAACAAAGGTTTGTGTGAACCAGGGTGTTTTCATCATTAAGTCTTGTCTTTTGTAGTCTCTGAATTGTTAGGCATGTTACATGTTGATATGGACATGCTCTGAAATAAAAGTCCAAATATTGATATTATTCTTAGGCTCTTGTTTTACTGTACATCTTTTGTGCTTGTTTCTGTGTTTTGTTTTTTTTTTCTGAGACAGAGTCTTGCTCTGTTTCTAAGGCTGGAGTGTAGTGGTGCAATCATGGCTTACTGCAGCTTCAATCTGCTGGGCTCAAGCGATCCTCCTACTTCAGCCTCCCAAGTAGCTGGGAACACAGGTGTGCGCCATGATGCCCAGCTATTTTTTTGTTTTGTTTTGTTTTTTTTGAGGTGCAGTCTAGCTTTTGTCACCAGGATGGAGTGCAGTGGCGTGATCTCGGCTCACTGCAACCTCCACGTCCCAGGTTCAAGTGATTCTCCTTCCTCAGCCTCCTGAGTAGCTGGGATTACAGGCATGCATCGCTACACCCAGCTAATTTTTGTATTTTTAGTAGAGATGGAGTTTTACCGTGTTATCTCCTGACCTCATGATCTGTCCACCTAGGCCTCCCAAAGTGCTGGGACTACAGGCGTGAGCCACCATACCAAGCCTATGCCCAGCTAATTAAAAAAAAATTTTTTTTTGTATAGATGAGATCTCCCTATGTTGCCCAGGGTGGTCTGGAACTCTTGGGCTCAAGCAGTCCTCTTGCCTCAGCCTTCCAAAGTGCTGGGATTACAGATGTGAGCCATTGTGCCTGGTCTTACTATATATATCTTTATAAGCTTACGTTTTACCTCATTTCTCCTTGCTTTTATTATATGTTCAATTATTCTAATGTTTTTATGTCTCTGCCTACTAGAGGCACCTTGCATTTAGTGCTGAAGTGGCTCTTAGGTGGAGGAGATCTGATCTGGTATGCTTAGAAAGGAACAATCTAGTGAAATGAAGGGCCTGGGCTTCTCAGATTTGGGTTTGGATCCCAAGTCGACCACTTACTAACTTAGTGATCTTAAAAAAGTCATGTAAGGGGGCTGTTTGATCTTCAGTGTCTTCACTTTAAAAATGGCAATAATATCTATTTTGCAATAGGTTTAAAATGAAATTTAAAATATGCAGAATAATTTTAGTTTATTAGTAGGCCCTCAATAAATAGATTTTTAGCTGATAATGGTAGCTGATAATCCAAAATACATGATTTTACATACTTTCATAGAACTAGAAAATATGTTTTCATTTTTTCTAATGTAAAATAGTTAACACAATGGATGAGGTAATTTAGAAAACTTACACATTCTTCAGAGTGATTGCTCACCCTGAGATAAATCACGTAACCTCTTTGGGACTAGGATTTACAATTGTAGAAAAGTAGAGTGGGGTAGGTGATCACATTCAACAAATGTGTTTATTGAAACAGAATAGTTAAATATATACTAGGTTAAATAGAAGCATAGAATGGGCTTTATTTCTCGTAATTCTGCTCTCATAACTGGACATTATGAGACAATTTTTAAAACTGTTTGATGCTTCTAAATATGGGAATTATAATTACCCACCCTAAGCTTTATTTAGAATATATAAATTTTAATTATTCATTATCACTACCCAGACCTCTAGGGAAGAACACACCATTCTTGGAGAAAGGTGTCATATGAAAAAAATGTTAAAATCTTAAATAACTAAATTGTAAAATTAAACTTTGTATTTGAATGTTTTCTCCCATATATAAATGCTACATAGGCAAAGTAAGTTTTCATTAAATATTTTATTTAATATAATGTATGAATAGTTGAGCTGAGGGGCTTGATTAAACATTCTTTATGTTTTATTCTTTTGTTCTACTATACTGAGCTGATGATGACTTCAATAACTTCTTGATAATTGAAGATAAGTAATAGCAGGAAATACAGCCATTGTGGCATATTGATTTCAGTATCACTTGATTTATAGATGGCACACATCTGCTACAAATTCTTTAGAAAAAAATTATCCTGGGCTATTTCTTACGTTTCTTTTAGGCAAATTTGTATTTCAGTATGATTTCTTTTGTTTGTTTTTGAAATTGTTATATTGATGTCTTTTAATTCATTTAGCTCAAGCTTGTCCAACTCGCATGTGGCCCAGGACAGCTTTGAACACAAATTCGTAAACTTTCTTAAACATAATGAGATTTTGTTGCGATTTGTTTTTAAACTCATCAGCTATTGTTAGTGTATTTTATGTGTGGCCCAAGACAATTCTTCTTCCAATGTGGCCACGGGAAGCCAAAAGATTGGAAACCCTTGGTTTAGATAAAATAATGAAACAAAATGGTTGTTTAGTTTGGAGATCAGTATTCTAGGCAAAGCTGTCTGAAGGAGAACAAATATAAATAGATTTCAATGTATGTATTAGAGCTAGCCTGTGAATTACAATGGCTACAAGGAGATGTAATGTAAAATAGCACACTATGCTTTTCTTGTTATTGTTGCTTGTTCAAATAGAATGAATTTGATTTTAACGTAGTCTTTTGTTCTTTTTTAAAAACTGTATGAAAAAGCTGTGGCGTGGCAGAGGTATTTTACATTTTCAAAAGTGTAATTTAATGTTAATTCTCAGTTTTACTTAATAGCACTTCAGAAATATTATCTATTTTACCATTTGTTGTGTGCAGAAGCTAAGAGACTTATTTTTCTGCAAGTCAGTGGCAGAAGAAGAAATAAAAATCTTCCAAAGAATTGTGAAGTTGTCTCTGATTTTCAGTATACTGCCAACACTGTCCTTTTTTATACTTTAAGTTTCCCTTCCTTTTAGAATTAACTCAGGACATTATGGTTTATTAGCCTATAGATAATGACAGAATATCCAATTTTATATTACAGTTACTTTTGCTATTTGTTATGTGTGATCAGAGATCCTCATGTAACAGTATTAAAAATGACCACTTGAATCATTACATCTTTGTTATATAGATATACCTGTATAAGCATATAGAGACTTTGTTTAATATTTATTGAGATTAACCATAATGATAGGTTAGTGTCTATATCAATAAATAGAAATGGCACATTAAATACAGAAGTTTGCTAGATTAGGTAATTGCTGTATTCCATGTGGGTCATGGGTCTGTGGGAAGAAACCACATACTGTAAGTTAAAGTTAAGTCCCCAGTTTATTTGATCAGTAATACAAAAGCTTATTGGACATGGTAATGCCATATAGAGTAGAAATAATGTAGTATATCTAAAAATAGCTTCCTGTGGTCCTTTAGAGTCCCCAGTGGGGTCATAAATTGCCTATGCAGTTGTCCACACAAGGTAACTTCTTGCCAGAGCTAAGCTCATTTCTTCCTATGCCGTAATCCTTTTATACCTGTAGCTAATTTCACCTTTTTACAAAAATATGCACAATTTATATACTTCCATTTAAAGGAATGTGTACAGCCTTCTAGGATCTATTAGTTCTTAAATCAAACCTGTGTCAGTAATACCCTATTCTGATCCTTGAGAAGAAAGCAAAAGTCATTTCAAGGTATCTCAATAATAAATACACCTTTGGCTTCCCTGCACTATGGGAAGTGCATCTCTTCAAAATACTGATAGTGCCATATATATGTATAGTCGTGTGTTGCTTTAGGGTGGGGTTACATTCTGAGAAATACATCATTAGGTGATTTTTGTGACTGTATGAACATCATAGAGTATACTTACACCATAGAGTGTAGTAGGCTAGGCTAGGCTAGTGTGTACTACATACCTGGGGTATATGATATAGGCTGTTGCTCCTCGGCTACAAACTTGTACAGCATGTTACTGTACGGAACACTGTAGGCAGTTGTAACACGATGGTTAAGTATTTGTGTATCTAAACATATCTAAACATAGAAAAAGGTACAGTAAAAATATAATCTTGTGGACCTACTATTATATATGTGGTCCATTGTTATGTGGCGCATGACTCTCTGTCTATATATATATGTATGTATTTTCTATCTTAATACAAAATATATGTTGTGTGTGTATATACACACACTATGTATACACAGACATGTACATATAAACACACGTGGAAGTTTGTTGAAAACCAACTTAAGTCAGTTGATCACTCATTATTATTTGATTGTTTTTGATAGCTATTGGTAGCTTCCAATAACTAGAGATCAGTGAAAAAATATAGGCTTCCTCCCCCATAATTCTAACATTTAATGTCTTACAGTGAAGATAAGACTTAAAGGGGAAGTTCGTATTCCATCTTTTTAGGTGTTCCTGCAATATCTTATATTAAAGATTCTCTTGAGAAACTTGTGGCATTATTCCAACAACAGGATTTGATCATCCTTCTGTTCAGGCATCAGAGAATAATCTGAATCAGCCCCTAGACACAGTGGGATTGGAATCTAAGCCTAGGACATCATTCCAAAGAGTATTGGCTACTGGATTTACTAAATTCTTACGTATTGTTCTCAAAGTTGGTAGTGCTTCTATAATATTTCAAGGTATTTCACAGAAGTTAATTTTACCCAGCAAAATAGTATTTCTAGAGTCTATTTAGCTTATAATAAACTTCCTGGTTTTGATAGGAAATAAAGATTACTGAACAGCTTGATGTTGCTGCTGCCTTTGGGATGTAGGTGTTTGATGATGTAATAATTAATCCTGAAGTGTTAATTCCCAGACCTATTGAGTCATAAACTCAGTGATGAGGCTTAGTAATCTGTATTTTAACAAGCCCTCAATGTGCATCTGATGCACACTAAAATTTGAGAACCACTGTCCTAAAGTATAATAAGATTTTGATATTTAAATTGCCGACAGAAAATTCATAACAGAAAAAGAAAACTGTTATTAACAATGAGTCATCTTTGGGATTTTATTATAACCAGTTAGTCTCAGGTACCTGGTGTTCACTCGTGAAGTAAACATTTATATCTTGTGTCCTGTTAAGTATAGAACATCATGCATTATGATGGGAGTGAGGTTCAGTTCAAAAACTATTTAGTACCTTCTATTTATTCATTTTAGGATACTGCTGCTTTTGTAAGACTTAACTCATTTATACAGCCAGAGCTTTTGGTCACAAGAGCCTTGAAAGAAGAATATAAAGAGAATATTGCTATGCTTGTTTGTGTCAAAGAATATAAACTGACACATGTAAATTTTAAATATAACTTTATCCATTCCAGTCTTGTCCAGCTAAAACCTACTGGAATCTTTTTTTTCCCCATAGTTTATCCATGTGTAATACGTGAGTTAGTATATTTTATTTTTAATAGGTGTCAACCATTTAATAGGTGTCAACCTTTTTTGTTCTACCCATAATTTTCTTCCTCAAATGATACCACTGTTGCCAAATTAGCAAGAAGATATTTATGACTTTTCTATTTTCTAAGAGGACTTTTGCATATTTGTGTATAAATTGTGGTTTAAGAAAGATACACATTGACATTTTGACAGATTTTAATTTTCTTAGTTCTGGCAGGATACAACGTACTTTGTCTATTACATCTGGATGAAAACATTAGAATCTTGTTGCTATAACTGTAAGTCACGGTGCTGAATTTGCCTTTGAGGTATAGAAAATAGAACAGTGTACTTGAATATACTCTGCAGCATAGAGACATAGCTTGAAAGGAGGATAAGTGTCTACATGATGTGTTGAGCCAGCATTTTTTTTCCATCCAATTAAAATAATATATAAGGTCATGAATATCCAGTTGTGGTTGTGTATCCATATTCTATTTGTGATGAACACATTTCTTTCATTTTAAATTTATATATATATTTTTTCCTGGAAGTGTTATACTATTCTGAAATATTTAGATATAAAAATGTATTTACTTCATTGTTTTTAGACAAATTTATAATGTTGGCATTTCGTGATCTCTGTTCACCTCATTAATGTTTGCTCTTAATACTTTCTAATTTGCATCCTAAACTTAAACCTTTATGCTGAACAACCCACTGTGCTTCCAGTCTATGCCTTTATATATTTTACTATTTTACTGATTCAGCTCCATCCCCAGCTGTCCTAAGCATTTTTAGTAAGTGTTGGTGGTTCTTTAAAACTCAACCCAAGCATGTCTTCCTCTGAGAATTCTTTCTTGACCTCATTCATCTGAATTAGGTGCCCTTTCTGTATGTTCACCCAGCAGCTATGGCCTGCTCCTGTCCTTGTACTCTCCATAGTGTGATAACTTTTAATGCATTTGTCTTTTAACTGAATCTTAAGTGAGTATCTTGATGGAATGGATTACATCTTACTCATCTTTGTATCATAGTGTTTAGAATCTGGTGTCTTTAATAAAATGCTCATTGAATGAATGAATGAATGAGCCCAATTGATTTGGGGAGCATCATATCTGATTAAAAATCATTCTTTGTATTCTCAGCAGATAACGGTCATCTTAGACATGCTGATCTATGCCTGTTATGTCTTTGATCCCACGTACTACTTAGTCCAGTACCTTTGGCATAGTGAATGCTGCATGAATGTATTGGAATTAATGACTGTATTTTATATAAATCATAAACACTTTCATCTGTGGATTTAATTATTTTATAATTAAAGCAACATCTTTAGATGCCATCTTTTTTTAAGAAAAAGATTTTATTGATCTGCCTTTTACCACTTTGATCAAAGTACACCTTTTGGGTTCATGATTTTATTTCCTTTTCTTTTGTTTTTTTCTTTTTAGACAGGATCTCACTCTGTTACTCAGGCTGAGTGCAGTGGTGTAATCACTAGCATGCTCACTGCAGCCTTGACCACCTGGGCTCAAGTGATCCTCTTGGCTCAGCCTCCTAAGCCAGCTGAGACCACAGGCACATGCCATCCGGCCTGGCAAATTTTTGGGTTTCATTGCATTACATTTGACTTTTTTTTGTTGTTGTCCAGCCATATAATTCTTGTCAATATTATTATACAGTAGTTTCCTCTGAAATTTTGCATTTTCATGTCATTGTGAAAGGTATTAGAGATAATTTTTTTTGTAGGTCATGCCACAATCACAGTTATCACTGTGATAAAATATAAAAGTATACACTGCCATTCATAAACAGGAAGATCTGGTAAAACTCTGATAAGTACCTTATGGGCTCTGGGCAACATAAGTGACAATTTATTTAGATTGCTGAAAGTAATAAGCAAAAAATAAAAAGAGAATGCTGAGTCAAATGCAATTAATTTAGCATCTATAATAACTTGGTTTTAGTGATTTTAATGATTAATTAGAAAGTGCATAGAAGCTGTTTGCTCTTCCCAACCCTATATTTTGATATGAAGGATCTCATCTTTGTTGTGTAGAGTAGGCAAATGTTTAGGAAGACAGCATTTATTTCCATTAAAATATCTGAATTAGCCAGCTAAGAGTCTTTGTTTACTTTTTGTGTGTGTGTATGTGAGACAGAGTCTCTCTTTGTTCACAGACTGGAGTGCAGTGGTGCAATCTCAGCTCACTCCAAGCTCCGCCTCCTGGATTCAGGCCATTCTCTTGCTTCAGCTTCCAGAGTAGCTGGGACTACAGGAGCATGCGCGGCTGTTTTTGTATTTTTAGTAGAGGTAGGATTTCACCATGTTAGCCAGGATGGTCTCAATCTCCTGACCTTGTGATCTGCCCGCCTCTGCCTCCACCTCCCAAAGTGCTGGGATTATAGGTGTGAGCCACCACGCCTGGCCCTTTTTTTTTTTATTTGAGACAGAATTTCACTGTGGTCATCTAGGCTGGAGTGCAGTGGTGCGATCTTGGCTCACTGCAGCCTCCGCCTCCCAGGTTCAAGCGATTCACCTGCCTCAGCCTCCTGAGTAGCTGGGATTACAGGCACCCACCACCACGCCTAGCTAATTTTTCGTATTTTTAGTAGAGACAGGATTTTGCCATGTTGGCCAGGCTGGTCTCGAACTCCTGACCTCAGGTCATCTGCCCGCCCCGGCCTCCCGAAGTTCTGGGATTAGAAGCGTGAGCCACTGCACCCTGTCTGTTTACCTCTTAACATCAGACTTTGAAACTCCTTATTTAAAAGATTAAAGAAAGTGAATTACTGTCCTTCACTGTTGCTGTTTGCTTATTAGGGACATAAAAAATGGGGTAAAGATAGAAATAGATGAGGTGGTAACAGAAGGAAATAGAGAAATTCAAGAGATTGAAGACATGTAGATTCAGAGTCAAGTTCTAATATTTTAATGCGTCTGTGTTAGGATCTAAGTACTTTCACATGTATTACTTGTAATTTAATATCAAGTGAAAATTTGTTTTGCCTTAGGTTCTTCTTTCACATCTGTCAGTATTTAACTCCTTAGTTTGTATATGTTTGTGTTTGGCATACTGCTTTCTAAGACTTCATCCATTCGTGTAGTTCTTCATTCCGGCTTTGTAGTCAGACAGATCTAATTTATATTCTATATTGGCTGTGACAATTTCTTAAAATAAGACAGTAGTACATACTGCATTTTGGAAATATAAGTAACCTAAATACTTTTTAAATAGATATTCCTAATTGTTTATACATTTCTTGATTAAACTAATTTATTTACAAACAGATCTGTTTCATTTGCCTCCCAGCTCAACTGTTAGGATGTTTCCTCATGCACGCTTTCATGGGTTTGCATTTGCTCCCTCCCCATTTTATAATTCTCTAACCTGCAGAATGATTGATTTCTATATTATTTATTTATTTTAATTTTAAATTAAAAGTTTTCTTTAAAGACAGGATTTCACTCTGTTGCCCAGGCTGGAGTGCAGTGGCATGAACATGGCTTACTGCAGCCTCCTGGGCTCAAGTGATCCTCCCATCTCAGCCTCCCAAGCAGCTGGAGGACAGGCGTTGAGCCACCATGGCTGGCTAATTTTTAAATTTTTTGTACAGGCAGGGTCTTGCCATGTCACTCAGGCTGGTCTCAAACTGCTAGTCTCAAGCAGTCCTCCCAACTTGACCTCCCAAAGTGTTGGGATTACAGGTATGAGCCACTGCACCCAGCTGGAATGATTGATTTGAAATGATAGCCAGGGTAAAGTTCTGTCTATATGTAATATGAAATAACAGGAAGTAACATAAACATGTACTTCTAAAAGTATGGATATTTTAAGCTGTTTGCTCTTTTGATGCAACTGTGATTACTTGTGTTTTAAAATATACTTTTAGACAAGGAATAAAAAAAGTATATATAAATAAAATGTTTTTTCATAAATTGTTAAACAACAGTGAAGATTGGAGATTGGTGGGCATGTCTAATTAGCATAGTTTCCTTTGGAAATATTGGCATTTGATTTCCTCAAAGCTGACACAACTCAGAATATGGAAGTCAGGCTGCCTTGCCCCAGAAGGAAACTTGCTCATGGTACCTTGTAACATAATTACTGAAACAATAAGCAAAGTAGTAGAAGTAGCAAGGGATGGAAACAGTTCCTAAAAATTAAATACTGAGATTGAAGAAAGACTTGACATAATCAGAGAGAATATAGACAAGAGATTAAAACTTAGAGAATGAAATAGATATGAATAACCAGTAAAGATCCAGTATTAAGATAATTGCATAGAGAATAGAAAATACGGAAGAGAGATTATTCAAAAATATAATAAAGACACTTTCCCTGAAAAGAAGAAACACATCCTTGGGTCAAAATAATATTTTGGGTCCTGTGGATTTTGATTGCTTGACATATCTAGGTTAAATAATAAAACTGATATTTCTCCAGGTATCCAGAAAGAAGAATATATCATTTCAAAGGGGGGGGGGGAATCAGGCTCTTGCTAAGCTTCTTCCTAGGAACAGTCAGTGCTGGAGACGAATGTAGCAATCTTTTTACTCTTTTGAAATAAAGAAAATGTGATCTAGGAATGCTGTTCTCAGCTAAGACACCAGCCAAGTGTAGATTCAACAGGCAGACATTCCCAAATACTCTCAGTCTCTCTCGAAAAACATACCATTTAATTAGGATATTGAGCCATTTAAAAGATAAATTGATAAAATTGGCAATGACATCATTTAATGCTAGACTTTTATGTAAGTTATGATTTTGGAATCTAATGTATTTGATATAAAATTTGTGAAGAGTAACATGCCAACAAAATTTGGAGTTGGAAGTATTTTCATGTTTCTGTTAATAACATCTAAAATTTAAAATATATTTATAAAGACAGCCCAGTCTATTCATGTTTTTGACAGTTTTTTAACCTTACATCTTTTTAAAAATATCCATTTGAAATTGAGGAATTCATGCATTTTCACTGAATTTGTGCTTCTATTAAATAAAAGTAAAATTAAATGTACTATATTTTAAAAGGACAAATAATTTCCTCTAATTTTGTAAAAGCTTTTTAACCTATTTTGACATATTTGAGGGGCTTTCCCCCCTACATGTTTTCATCTCTTTTATTCTTTTAAAGAGCATATGCCAGGCGCGGTGACTCATGCCTGTAATCCCAGCACTTTGGGAGGCGGAGGTGGAGGCGGAGGCGGGCCGATCATGAGGTCAGGAGATGGAGACCATCCTGGCTAGCGGGGTGAAACTCTGTCTCTACTAAAGATACAAAAAAATTAGCCAGGCGAGGTGGCGGGCGCCTGTAGTCCAGCTACTCGGGAGGCTGAGGCAGGAGAATGGCGTGAACCCGGGAGGCGGAGCTTGCAGTGAGCCGAGATCTCGCCACTGCACTCCAGCCTGGGTGACAGAGTGAGACTCTGTCTCAAAAAAAAAAAAAAGAGTATGTACTAATTTTACAAAATAGCAATTTTTTTGTACATTTAGGAAAATGTTATTCACTGTAAAAGACAATTTTTATGTATCCAGGAAATAGTTATGATCCTCACAGATGAGAAAAAGTGAAGTTCAGAAATGATATGACTTAAGTCAAATATTTAGTTAATTTTATAAGCAGGTCAGTAGTCCAAGTCTTTTGAATCTTTGGTTACTGATCTGTTAACTGCGTTATACAATTGATAATAGTTAGGAATTAATATGTTTCTAGAGCAGTGCCATATGTAGTAGCCACAGTGTGTCACAAAGAGAACAAATAGTATGTGTGTGTGTAGGCTGAAAAATTTTACCAAGACAAACGCCTATATAGTACCTGTACTATTAATATTTTATGAATACAATTATATTGTCTAGGTAACTTTTAGGCATAAAGATGGCAACACAGTCAATCTGTGAGATTTAGGACACTGAATCTCAAGGACACTTGGACTATTAAAATATTGCTAAATATAAATATTTCTGGGGCTTAGAGTTGCACAGTTACTTTGAATGTATGCATGCCTGATTTTATAAAGGCAAATGCATCCATATATTAGTTGTGTGGTTGGTAATCAATCTGAATTAATGACAAATGTGAATTCTGTAACATATGATAATCAATACAGCTTTATGGCTTTCAGGTTCATGTAAACCAAAATAATGCTTCACTGTTTCCAAGTGGACAGCCCACTGAACCTGATATAATTAATAGATGAGGGTAATTGGTAAATAGTGCCATCCATTTTTACTGATAATTAATGTATTTATTTGTGTTGTGAAGAAATTTGCTTGTATAACACTGCCACCAACCTTCACCCCAGCAAATACTTACACAATTTGCTTTGAAAACAAACATTAGAGTTGAAGAAAACTGACGCTACTCATTGTTCTAGCTTCATTTTCCACTACTCCTCCTCCCACCTTAACCTCCTTTTTCATCCTCACTTCCTGTTCTCCCCTGTATCCTATGCTCTAGCCATATAAAATAAGTTCATCTTTACTGAATGTGGCATGCTCTTTCACACTTCCATTCCTTTGCACATGCTCTTCGTTCTGTTTGAAATGTCTTTTCCTTTTTTTTTTTTGAGATGGAGTCTCGCTGTGTCGCCCAGGCTGGAGTGCAGTGGCGCGATATCGGCTCACTGCAAGCTCCGCCTTCCGGGTTCCCGCCATTCTCCCGCCTCAGCCTCCGAGTAGCTGGGACTACAGGCGCCCGCCACCGCGCCCGGCTAGTTTTTTGTATTTTTAGTAGAGACGGGGTTTCACCGTGTTAGCCAGGAGGGTCTCGATCTCCTGACCTCGTGATCCACCCGCCTCGGCCTCCCAAAGTGCTGGGATTACAGGCTTGAGCCACCGCGCCCGGCCTTTTTTTTTTTTTTTTTTTTTTTTGTGAAATGTCTTTTCCTTCATCACTCAGCAGACTTTTCCGTGACATGGTTCACTGTGGCTATCTTTTTAAAGTTCTTAATTATACTAGGCGTTATTATCTCTTCTTGCTATGGTCTAAACTCTCATACTAAATTATCGCTGTTATTATTACATGTGCTGCAGTTCATAATTTGTGTTTGACTTTTCCACAAATTATGAATCTGACATTTCCAGATTGTAAAGTATTTGAAGATAGTGGCTGTGTTTGTTTCATGTTTGTGTCCTTAAGTACTTGGCACATAACAAGTACTTGGCCAGTTTTTAAAAATGAGTTGTGACTCTTAGTCCCAACAGAGATCATATTACTGTGGTCCCCTTTATCCATGGTTTTGCTTTCTGCAGTTTCAGTATACACAGTCAACTGTGGTCTGAAAATAAGATATTTTGAGAGAGAGAGAGAATGCAACAGAAAGACCACATTCACATAACATTTTTTACATTATCTTGTTATAATTATTCTATTTTATTATTATTCTTGTTAATCTCTTAGCTGTACCTAATTTATAAAGTAAACTTTATAGTAAGTATGTATGTATAGGAGAAAACCGTATATGTAGGATTCAGTACTATCTGCAATTCAGGCATCCACTAGGGGTCTTGAAAAGTATCGCCACAAATAAGAGGGAATTACTATGTCACATTTTCCTTGTCTTTCCTAGTCCCTTTATTTGGCTCCCTTTTCTTGTCGCTCTCAATCTCTTTTACTTTTCTCCTCTTTCCCCTGCTCCCTCCTTTTCAACTTAGTTCTTTTCTTCAGTGTTATACAAAAGACAGGCATTTTTAGAGTGTTTGCCAGGAAAAGAGTGTTATAAAATCCACCAATGGAGGCGGGTGGATCACGAGGTCAGGAGATCGAGACCATCCTGGCTAACACAGTGAAACCCCGTCTCTACTAAAAATACAAAAAATTGGCCGGGCGTGGTGGCCGGTGCCTATAGTCTCAGTTACTCAGAAGGCTGAGGCAGGAGAATGGCATGAACCCGGGAGGCGGAGCTTGCAGTGAGCCGAGATTGCCCCACTGCACTCCAGTCTGGGCGACAGAGCCAGACTGTCTCAAAAAAAAAAAAAGAAAAGAAAAGAAAAAATCCAACGGGTGCTGCTTCTTTGTTTTTACGTATAATCTAGGTAGATTTATTTATGATGAAATATTTAGAAAAGGAATCCTGATTTCAGTAGAAACTTCTCTTTTAAATATCAAACTCTATAATAGCATTATTTAATGAAATTCATATAGAAGAAATAAAGGATCATGGGCCTATGTAAACTTGAAAATAAGAAATTGGCATAGAGACTTAGAATTCTACAGAGAACACCATGGCACTTCCCAGACCTTTGCTTTGATATTCACCCTTTGCTTGTTAAGGACCTTGCCTTAAATGTTTTGATTCAAAGTGGTTCAACTTCACTCCCTCAGTTTAAAGACCTCTCTTCTCATTTCTTTCTCTTCACAGTAATAAATGTACTTTAATTAAATTTTTGACACAAGAAGAGATTGTCATTTTTTAAATGATACATAGACATGGTAAAGCATCCAAAGAGTACAAAAGGGGTATACATTGGCATGATACTTCTGCCACAAACCCAGCCCCTCAGTTCTTCTTTCTAGAGGCAACATCTTCTATTACTTTCTTATGCTTCCTTTCAAAGATATCCTCCCTATCTTGGGGGAAAGAAACAGAAAGATATGACATAACAATGGGTAACTCCATCTGTTACCCATAGGAAATTACCAATGCTAATTCCCTAGGTTTTTTTTATTGTTGAGAGCTCTGATTACTTGATTTTGTCCTTATAAGTTAACATTTTTTTTCTTCATAACCTTGTACAAAATAAGAATCATTTGATGACCATGAGTTCATGGTAGAAAATCGAGTATTTTAATAACTGTTTAAAACAGGAAAAACATTCATTCTCAGTCTTTGAAATTAGAAACTTTGCAATGAGTATGTTATCACCCAGCATATCCAGTTCATTTGTCACATTGTATAAAAAGAAACTCACATGGAAGGGGATGAGTTTATGCTGAAATCCAAACATCTTGACTTAACCTGCAGAATTGTTTTTATGCCTTTGCATCATGGAGCTAAAGAGTAGGTACCATTGGGAAAATCCCTTATGATATCTCACTGTTTCTCCTCTTGATCAAACTGTGGGGAATACTAATAATGAAAAAGGTTTAATTACCTAGATGGGAGCGTGATAGAACCCAATGTGTCATTCATTCATTACCTAAATGTGGATTAGTATCTGGAATACATTAGGTAAGAATCACAATACAGGGTAATTCTTACCTCCATAAAAAATAAAGGGTTCTAAAACACTACCATGTAACTTAAGGATTCAGTAACTCAGAGAAATCCTGCATAAACAATTGTTTTTCTAGTCTCCTGGTATTTGTTGGAAATGGGCTTCATACTTCAAGGTGATATATGTCTAAGGGCAAAGGATAGTAGTGTTCTTTCACCTTCTGGCACTCCATCTCCCTGGATAAAATTCCCTATGGGGAAAGTAGGTGGTGGTATTTCTGTATTTTGGGAATTTTAGACATTTGTTATTTCATTGTTGGGGAAAAACAAGATTTCTGGTTTTGACTTGGCAAAATGTTATGGCCTTTAGTTTGTGTTCTTTTACCTATACTTTATTTGAAAAATACACATACACACACACATAAAACATATGTTTTTCTACAGTAATGGAAGAAAACAGAAACTACTTTGTCAACACTTTGGAAACAAAACCTTAGAAGTATTTGTGCAAAAGGTTAATTCTTCCCTCACACAAAAAATAGTGTGAATACATTTAAGTTACTTAAATGAATGTGAAGTTAGTTTAAAATTTTTCCGTTTTAATATGGAGAAGCTCGGATTTACTATTGGATTTGGTATTAATGGTCTGTATGGGTTTCTCTTGGCCTATCACTTGTCAATGTTTTCAATAAAAGGCAAAAGCAGTAGTTCAGGTTTAGATTGAAGTATTTAAGAACATGAAAGGGGCATGAGATTCTACTTCTGAAAGCTTATAATACATTGTATCTTTGAAATTCAACTCCCTTGTTCTGACAAGTATGTTACACATCAGCCAGGCAGCAAGATAACGTACAAGAAAAATCCAAGTCTTTCTTTGAAAGGATTAACCTTCAGTTGGTAACTTACCTCCCTGGGGTTTTGTGCAGCTTAATTAGCATTGGCAAAGCAGCTTGATACTGTTGGATGAAAGGCAGTTAAGTTATTAGAGGTAAGATAGAGTTATGATTGTGCTTTTGCAAACAGATAATCTTTTTTTTCATTGGTGACATGAGGGGAAGCTGAAGAGAATCTTTATCTTGGGTCTTAATCTCAGGTAGTATAGTTTGAAGCTAGAATGCTTTATGAAGGAGCTCCATGTTTAATATCTCAGCTGAAAATTAGTTGTTAACCTTTCTCTTAAAAGTATTGTGGCATATAAACCAAGAGAAATGTGCACTATTGAAGCATTTAAGCAGACTTTTTTTTTTTTTTTTTGGGTGTATGTCATATATAATCTAGTAACAGCATACTTTACTGATATGATTAACACCACAGGCAAGTCACATATTGTAACAATTCTTTACATGAGTTGGTTGTAACTAAAAAAATGTAAACTCTATTGCAAGTATTTTTTTTTTTAAACTAAGAATAAACAAAAAGACATTGCTTCTAGATCTCACCTCCTAATTCTTCAGGAAGTTTCTTATTAACTGAGGGATTATGAAGATTTTTCTGCAACTTTGCATTTGCAGCTGTATATACAATTAGTTTTTTGTCAGTTTCATTTTTAAAACAGGTACTGAATCCCTTTGGATATATATGAGAGCTTTCACTTTGGTTTTGTGTTATAATTGTTCCTCTGGTGTAAAGTAGTTCATGAAAAAAATGTTGTTTGAGTGTTACTTGAAGTAAAGTATATATTTGTAAATTCTGTACAAAAGAATGACTATATTTAGGTGGTGGGGGAGAACTGACCTATCATCTATTTTTTTTTTCCTTCATTCAAAAAGTGGCTTCTTATAGAGGAATTAATTGTGTTCTCTCAGAGAATACGTAAGTGGTGAGGTCTGCTTGCTACCTACCTACCTACCTTCCTATCTACCTACCTTCATATCTATTTATCTGTATTAGACAGATATATTAAAGGAGCTGTTCAAACTTCAGCCATTGGTGGAAGGCCAAAGAGGACTCTACCAGAGGATCTGATACTAAGCTTACATTTAAGGTATTTTATTCTTTTAAGTAAATAGCCTAGTTCTGTCTAATGATACTAAAAGACATTTCATTCTGAGTAGGACAGTTTATCTTCTAGAATATCCTTAGAAGTTTTCATGCATATTCAATCTCCTTCTCCCCTTAAAATAATCCCTATTGATCTGCAGTCTGTTGAGTTATTGAAACTTTATTTGAACCTGCATGTGCCACTGTCAGCATTGGGAACAGTGCATCTCATGTATTTCTGTCTTTTGTGGAAGATACTCCTCTCTTCTACTTGTTGGGAAACTACTATCTCGAGTCATTCTTTAATGCATCATTCAATCAATAGACATTTCTTGGATACTCACTATATGTCAGCAACTGGGCTGGACCAAGGCGTGTTCTATACATGGTATTGGTGTGGTTTTGGTAATTTGGTAATTTCTTTTACATTTTCTTCACATCCTCTGAGATCATGTAATGTATCCAGTTTAGTTTCTTTCTATAATATTAGTCTTTAGGCAATTGGTCAGTCCTTCTAGTCTCCAGTAATGTTTATAATCCCCAACATAATTCTATAGAATTTCCAGTATAATCCTAGATTGTTGATTTTACCTTATTTTCTGAATTACTTCCTTGAATCACTGTAAAACATAATCACTTGCACCTCACTCCTTTTGTGAGTCTTTGTGTCAATACTTTTATGCCTTTTACTTACTTTAAGTGATAAAGAGTAGTTTAATAGTTGTAATAAAGAATAATATAACTGAAATGAATATTAAAGTTGAGAGGAATCTACTGCATTCATTTTGAAATAGGAAAATTTCAATAGCAATCAAACCAGATTTTCTTTTGTTCTTGATATGTTCAAAATTTATCATGAACATTACAGATTCTGTGTTTCCTAGTGTATAGATACAGATTAATATTGTCTGTAGAATACCCATGTAAGGTAATGTGATATTAATACAGAAATTAAAATAGCTGTGAAATGATGAGCTTCTCTAAGATGTGCTTTTCTTTTTTCTTTCTCCCCTTCCTTCCTTCCTTCCTTCCTTCCTTCCTTCCTTCCTTCCTTCCTTCCTTCCTTCCTTCCTTCCTTCCTTCCTTCCTCTTTCCTTTTTTTCTTTCTCTTCTCTTCTCTTCTCTTCTCTTCTCTTCTCTTCTCTTCTCTTTTCTTCTTTTCTTTTCTTTTCTTTTCTTTTCTTTTCTTTTCCCTCCCTTCCTTCCTCTTTTCACCCAGGCTGGAGTGCAGTGGTGCTATCTCGGCTCACCGCAACCTCCACCTCCTGGGTTCAAGCGATTCTCCTGCCTTAGCCTTCCGTAGTAGCTGGGATTACAGGCATGCGCCACCACATCCAGCTAATTTTGTAGTTTTAGTAGAGATGGGGTTTTGCCGTGTTGCTCAGGCTGGTCTCGAACTCCCAACCTCAGGTGATCCACCGCCTTGGCCTCCCAAAGTGCTGGGATTACAGGCGTGTGCCACCGCTCCTGGCCGAAGATGTGCTTTTCTAACAAATTTCGCAGTGCCAAATTGGACTTTTAGTAAATTTCCATTAAAACTAGTCAGAAAATAGTGAAAAACTGATGCAGGATATTTTCTTGACGCCTTTGTGGGGTGTATGACAGGGGTACCTCGTTTACTCAGCGTGCCCCCCTTAAGGGGAGGGAGTGTGCGAACAAGTGCGGGAACCGGAGTTAGTACCAGCAGGAACTGGCCTGCGGCCGGGCAGTTTACTTGGGTAAACATACTGTTTACTTGGGTCTGCCAGGCTCCACCCCTCGCAGGAAGGAGCATGCAAGTGAGTGAGTTCGGGGACTGCCAGCTGCTTCAGCAATGGCAGGAGCTAACTCCCTGCAGGCCCTGCGGCAGCATCCAGGTAGGGGTGTCTGCGACCCCAAGGCCCCAGGGGGTATGTTGCAATGCTGTCTTAGCTCCATTGTCTGCAGACATCCAGTGTGTTATCAACTCAGTGTGTCCTTTGCCTCATCGTGTTGGGTGGCTGCCCTCTGCCAGCGAGGGCAGAGGGCCAGTATGATAGACTTTTTGGGTACCCGCATGTGGTACATCCCAAATTCTTGTCTTGTACCCAAGAGGAATGAGGTCATGCAGATGGACTGAAGGATGATGAATGTAGAGAATTTTATTGAGTCATGAAAGCAGTTCTCAGTGGAAAGGGGAGCAAGAAGGGGGATGGGAAGGGCAGGTTGCTCTCCCCTGAAGTCAAGCCACCTCTCTGCCTCTCTCTTCTGAAGTCAAGTTGCCTCATCCAGCTGCTGTCTCTGAAGTTAAGTCCCCTCTCTTCGATATCCAGCCATTTCTCCCCTCTGCTGGCTGAGTCTGGGGTCTTTATAGGCACAGGATGGGGGTTGGGAGGGGCTGTAGGTAGTTTTGGAAAAGGCAGCATTTGATTGGTAAAAAGATATTATTGAGAAACAACCAACTGGGAGAGAGCGAGCACACAGGGATAGAAGTTTTCACTTTGGGCCTCGGTTTCAGACTTTTCTACTTGAAGGTGGGATTTTGCCAGGGACTTGCCCCTGTCTGCCTAGCATTTCTCTGCCTCCTCTGCCTCCTGTTGCTATCAAAACCACTTTCAAATGTGTATTCTTAAAGTTTCATCTTATGCATTAGAATATTTAGTCTTTGTTAATGGCATTTATCTGGCACCTTATATTTACTGTATTTATTATTTAACGATTCCTAAGTCTCCTGAAAGTGTCTGGGTATGGTTAATATGAGAGGATGTAATAATCAGAATGCCATTAACTAGCATAATTTCAAAAATATTTACTTGAACCCTGTTGTGTCTATTTGACTATTTTAATATGAACTAAAATATTAGCATTTCTTGTTTGAGGTGAAATAATAAAGAAAATTTGTTTCCAGGGTTCACTTCATCTTCCTTAAAAGTAAAGTATTTTGTTTCCTCACTCTCATGGTATTATACCTCAGTCTGGATTAGAACTAAAACCACTTACTTGATTTTGAGAAGAAAGTTCACTTTGAATTAAGTAGAATTGACATACATTTTTTATCAAATAACTTGACAATTTATCTTCCACACCATTCTCTTATATTATTTCTAGCCTAAAACATTCTGCTGTGGCTGACAAACAGTTACTATGACTGCCTTTGTTTCTGAAAGTATCAGCATAAATAGTATCACCTGGGCTAGGAAATATAAATTTATTTAATAACAGTAGAAATGAAGTTTGTAAAATGAGCTGACAAACTGGTAATCTGTATTCTGAAACCTTTGTCAGTAGAATTGAAGATTAATTTTTGTCCTCTTCAGGCTCTGGGTTTTTTTTTTAACCCTTTTGGAATGATTATTTTAACTGGGTTAGAGAAAGTACACATGGAGATGAACACATGCACATACATATGCAAAGTGGAAAGTTGTAATTTTGATGTGTTTTGATTTTAAATATAGATTTGCTATAATAAAACTACAACTTTTACTTGGATGTGAGTGTGCATAGTTTGAAGATTAAACATACTTATTAATCATTGCTTTGACAGCAGCAATATTCACCTAGAACTCTTGATATTATCATATAATTTTTACAGTATTCTTTCCAAAATTGTTAATTCATTTATAGCAGTTATCCAAACTATTGTTCTGTACGAGGAATGTCTTCCTTTCTTACATGATCAGCTATTTTAATGTTACTGAAGTTTTAAGAGCCATTTTCTTTCATTCTTCAGGTTTTTGAAGGAGACGATGGTATGGATTTGCAGAAAAGTTAGGGGAATTATTTATTTTTTAGATAATTTTCAACTCATACCTTTAGGGTAGCATAATAAGAAACCAAATATACACATATCCAACCTCAAGAATATCAACTACAGAATTCTTTGATGATATAACAGATTAAAAAGAAAAAAAAGAAATCATAGTTTAAAATGCATGGTTGTTTTCTCTCATAGGACTTGCTGTATTCTAGTCTATTGAGTTTTCCAAGCCTGGTCTATTTAAACACTTACTGTGATAGGTAGAATTTTCTTAAATTTTCTCGAGACTGTAGACATCCTAGTTAGCTCAGCAGCATGATTCATAAGACTAAGCTGTCATCATATTCCTTATAATCCTTTTAAAATTTGAGGGCTATACCATGAAATTGTTTACCAGTAATCTGTGCTGTTCCACAATAGAACATTGTTTATTCCATTCCATTATTTATTATTGTGTTAAATAATGTTGACAGGTAACATTTATTGAGCCCCTACTATTTCGGAACATTTAGTCCTCAAAATAAGTCTTTGTGGTACTATTGTTATTTTCATAGTACAAATAAGGAAACAGAGCTTAGATAGGTTAAATAATTTGCCCAGAGTCACACAGCTAAGAAATGGTAAGACTCTTACTAAAATCTGTCTTCCTGTAAAAAAACTATAGTTTAAATTTCTATACTGTTTTTCTAGATAATGCACCTAACCAGCAGTTTAAAAGGCACTGATTTGAATGATCTTCTCAGTGATGGTGGTGGATTAATCTGATTTATCCACAGAAGTATGGTACATATCACAGAATGGCTTGACTTGGAATAAAGTCCATGATAGTGTAACAGAATTTTTTTATTTTTGGAGGCTAGGAAACTAAACATCCGTCATACAACACTGAGGACAGTAGCTCTAGTAACATTGACTAATATGGACAACTAAATCAGGTTAACATTGAGCCAGATATTTTTGACTCATGCCATCTCACAGTGAATTTGTTGTTAATGTGTTTTAATTTAAACTGTTGGCCAGACATGGTGGCTCATGCCTGTAATCCCAGCACTTTGGGAGGCTGAGATGAGAGGATTGCTTGAGTGCAGAAGTTGGAAACCAGTCTGGGCTACGTAGTGAGATCTTGTTTCTACAAAAAGTAAAAAATACAATTAGCCGGGCATGGTGGTGTCCACATGTAGTTTCCAGCTACTCTGGAAGCTGAGGTAGGAGGACGGCTTGAGCCAAGAAGTCAAGGCTATACATTAAAGCTGTATTTACAGCCTCCTGGGCAACAGAAAGAGTCCCTGTCTCAAAAATTTTATTATTCTATTATGTAATAGTGATAGGGTTTTGCTCTATTTACTAAAAAAAAATTTTTTTTTTTTTTTTTTTTTTGAGACAGAGTCTCACTCTGTCGCCCAGGCTGGAGTGTAGTGGTGTGATCTCGGCTCACTGCAACTTCTGCCTCCCAGGTTCAAGTGATTCTCCTGCCTCAGCTTCCCGAGTAGCTGGGACTACAGGCGCACACCACCACCCCCAGCTAAGTTTTGTATTTTTAGTAGAGACGAGGTTTTGCCATATTGGCCAGGCTGGTCTCGAACTCCTGACCTTGTGATCCAGCTGCCTCAGCCTCCCAAAGTGCTGGGATTATAGGCATGAGCCACTGCACCTGGCCACAATTTTTTTATTCTGTTAAGTAATAGCGATGTGGTTTGACTCTACTCTGTATACATCTATTTACTAATTTAGCTTTGAGTGTTTTTTGATTTTTCTCATTTCTCCAGTTCAACTTAGTTTGTTTTAATTACTGAATTGTGGAGGAAAATAATGTATTTTCGTAGTAGTATAATAACTATTCCAAAGACTGAAATTAAGTAAAAATTTACAAATACTTTGATGGTTCTTAGAACCTTTTTTGTCCTTTTTGTTTTTTTTTTGTTTTGTTTTCTTTTTTTTTTGCCTGAGGTGGAGTCTCTGTCTGTTGCCAGGCTGGAGTGCAGTGGCACAATCTTGGCTCAGTGCAACCTCTGCCTCTGGGGTTCAAGCAATTTCCCTGCCTCACCCTCCCGAGTAGCTGAGACTACAGGCACACGCCACCGCACCTGGCTAATTTTTTGTATTTTAGTGAAGACGGGGTTTCACCGTGTTGGCCGGGATGGTCTCAATCTCCTGACCTCGTGATCTGCCCACTTTGGCCTTCCAAAGTGCTAGAATTACAGGCATGAGTCACCGTGCCTGGCCCAGAATATTTTTTAATAAGTGTCTGAACATAAAATTTAATATTTGCCTGAGACTTGTTTCCTGCTTTGTAAATGAGAAATAAGCAAACAGCCTCAGTCATCAGCTTTAAAGTAAACAAAAAAATTATTTTCAGAATATGGTATCAGTATCAGGCATATAAATAAGGTAATTATTTTTCTGAAAAGAAAGAGGAGAAAACTGAAACTCATTGAGCATTACCATGTTTCCCCCCATCTTCCCACACTTTTAACAGTGGTTCACCTCTTCTTCATCTTTATCTTAAAGAATTTCTTAAAAATTGAAGACGTGCTTGAAAGGAGGCAAAAGTTCCTTTTTGGAAATTGATTTATTTCTTGGTTTGGTTATGAGTATTTTTAGAAATATTTTAGATTCTTACTCATGCTAGGGAATGGCTGGTACAGGATGATAAGGAAGCTGCTTGAGTTTGGACCTATGTCATATAAAGACTTTACAGCTCTGTTTCAGGAAGCCCATACTTAGAATTCCAGGATACATTCCTGGGCCAGACATCTAGAGATACTCTTTTGTATGCAAGGTTTACAAGTCTGTTTTCAACATTTTGTCCTAAGTATTCTGCTTCACTTCATAAACTAGTAATTGCAGTGTTATTATCGTTTACCCTACCTTTGAATCTTATATTTAAAAGACTTGCAGTAGTGTGAATTGGCACATAACCAAGGTCTTTCCATTTCTTAATAAAGCCATTAACTGCCGTCTTTATTTGGAAAAAGAGATTTACAATAATCGTTAATTTTATTAAGTCCGCTTAATACATATGCTCTAACAAAAATTCAGTAATCTCCTGTAAATCCAGTGCCATAAGATATTCTCACCAAAGATTCTTGCTCTTTTGAGTACATGAAGAAAAGTAAATATTACTGTTGAGAGAAATGTCATTGTAGTCTAGAAACTTTTTTCAGAAAACTGATAGATTTTAATAGTAGGGTAACTTGGTAAACAGGATTAGTATTGTATACTTTAACCAAGTGAACCTAGAATAATGTGTCTAAATTCCCCACAACAATCCATGTTTTGGACGTTTTCTTTCTTTAAAGATACTCATTTCTTAATGCAAAACCTGTTTGTAAAAGGTGTGTCAGTTGAATTTTCCGTTTACTTGTATTTCAGTTTACAAATGCTCTATTTTCACTTTACTGATCTGTAGCTGGTTATGTGACAGAGCTTTGTTATTTTGTCCTGCGTTTACCACTTCATACTTCTTTTTCCTCATGGCTCTAAGTAGTCAGTGATTTGTTTGTGTTACTTCATTTATGCAAAAAATATTAATGAAGCAACTACTATGTGTCAGAGAATGTGTCATGTGCTAGGTATAGAATAGTGCCCTCACAGATTTGAATGTAGCAGGGAAGAGTGACAAATAAGCACTTACATTAAATAAGTAGTTACAGAAACAACTTAAATTTAAATATCAGTAGGGGATGCGTTAAGAGATTATGATGTCTCCATGGGATGAATATTCTGCAGCTGTTAAAATATATAAAACATTTGTAAATAATAATGCCTAAGACACTATCAGTAGTAACATGAGGTTCATGGGGACTAGACTTGTTATTATGTATAATCTTGTACCTTAAAAAATTTATTCACATATTTTCAACTGAACTCTAATGAGGTTTAAAGAAAATTAGTAGCATATGGAATGAGGAAATAAGTAAGCAATTACATTTCTATTAAAAAAATCTGGAGACAAAACATTGAATTATTAATCACTCATTGCCCTGATTTGTATATTTTCTCCAAATTGCTGTCTTTTAACACATTTGAATTGAGCACAGATAACTATTCATTCTACATTGTTCTGTTGTTAGCTGCTGGATGATACAACAGTAGTCTAGTATACACTTGTCAAAGTAAATATGGACACAGATTTCCTTGGAGAATTGAGCCAGAAACCTTTTTAATGTTGATACCATAGTATCTTAGAGCTGAATTTAGATACAGATTATCCTATGTGATTATTCTGTTAAAACTGATATTGTTGCTTGACCTGTTTACCCCTTCTTGGTTTGTATTTGAGTCTGAAAGTTACAGTCAATTTTGAAAATTACAAATAAATAAATTCACACTTTTGCACGTTAGGTAAAATGGATATGTATAGTCATAAGAAGCTGTTTATTTGAATAAAGTGATATTTTCTTTCAGTAGGGGAACTGGCTTCTCCATTTTTTGAATCTGACAAACTCGTGCAAAGCTTGACATTTGAATAAATACAATTATTTCTTGTGCTTTTGCTGGGAATATTTTAGTCCTATGGGTTACTGAGTATAACTCCACCTTTCAGCCATTTTAGTTTATATTTAGAAGTGGTCCAAATTATGTTAATCTTAGTAGTTTGTTGATATAATGCCACTATTACAGATTTTCTTTATAGATTGTTTAAAAAATTTTTTTCTTATTGTGTGAAACAAAATGATCTTATTTTAGCAGCTCAATTACTATGTAACAATGACTAAAAATTTAGTAAGTGATAGGCAATGGTGTTGGTTAATTTCTTCTGAATAAAAGACATTCTATATGATATTTTATAGCAATATTCTAATAATGTAGTACTATATGATGCCAGAAGATCAGAATCAAATATCATTAATGATGAGCAACTACTTATTTTTTATTTAACTTTATTAAAGCATGTTTCTGCTGTTAAAGAATACTTCACATATATATGCAAAGCTCAAAATAATATAACCCCATGTATCTCACTCAGATTGAACAAGTATTGATATTTTGCTATATTTGCTACAGATTGCTAGAATAAAATACAGATGTAACTTTTTTTTTTTTTTTATCTTTTGAAGTTTTGATGGTTTTTTTTTCAAAAGTTTTACTTCCATAAGTTTTGGAGGACAGGTGGTATTCCGTTATATAAGTTCTTTAGTGGTGATTTATGAGATTTTTATATATTCATCACCCGAGCAGTAATTCACTGAACTCAGTTTGTACTATTTTATCCCTCACCCGCTTCCCGTCATTTCCCCCGAGTCCCCAAAGTCCATTGTATCCTTCCTATGCCTTTGTATCCTCATAGCTTAGCTCCCACTTATGAATGAGAACATAGGATGTTTGGTTTTCCATTTCTGAGTTACTTCACTTAGAATAATAGTCTCCAATCCCATCCAAGATGCTGTGAATGCCATTAATTCATTCCTTTTTATGGCTGAGTAGTGTTCCATCATACACACATACACGGAGACACACATATACACACAGACACACACACATAGTTTCTTTATCCACTTGTTGATTGATGGGCATTTGGTTCCACATTTTTGCAATTGCGAATTGTGCTGCTATAAACATGCATGTGCAAGTATCTTTTTCATATAATGACTTCTTTTCCTCCGTGCAGATACCCAGTAGTGGGATTGCTGGATCAAATGGTAGTTCTACTTTTAGTTCTTTAAGGAATCTCCACACTGTTTTCCATAGTGACTGTACTAGTTTACATTCCCACCAGCAGTGTAGAAGTGTTCCCTAATCACCAAATGCACGCCAACATCTATTTTTTTTTATTTTTTAATAATGGCCATTCTTGTGGGAGTAAAGTGGTATCACATTGTGGTTTTGATTTGCATTTTTCTGGTTATTAGTGATGTTGAGCATTTTTTCATATGTCTTTTGGTCATTTGTATATCTTCTTTTGAGAATTGTCTATTCATGTCCTGAGCCCACTTTTTGATGGGATTGTTTTTTTTCTAGCTGATTTGTTTGAGTTCCATGTGGATTCTATATATTAGTCCTTCATCAGATGCATAGTTTGCAAAGATTTTTTTCCCACTCTGGGTTGTGTTTACTCTGCTGACTGTTCCTTTTGCTATGCAAAAGCTCTTTGGTTTAGTTAAGTCCCACCTGTTTATCTTTGTTTTTGTTACATTTGCTTTTGAAGTCTTTGCCTAAGCCAGTGTCTAGAAGGATTTTTTTCCGATGTTATTTTCTAGATTTTTTTATAGTTTCAGGTCTTAGATTTAAGTCCTTGATCTATCTTGAGTTGATTTTTGTGTAAGGTGAAAGATGAGGTTTTATTCTCCTACATGTGGCTAGCCAATTATCCCGGCACCATTCGTTGAAAAGGGTGTCCTTTCCCCACTTTATGTTTTTGTTTGCTTTCTCAAAGATCAGTTGGCTGTAAGTATTTGTGTTTATTTCTGGGTTCGCTGTTCAGTTGGTCTGTGTGGCTGTTTTTACACTAGTACCATACTGTTTTGGTGACTTACGGCCTTGTAGTTTGAAATCAGGTAGTGTGATGCCTCCAGATTTGTTCTTTGTGCTCAATCTTGGCTTTGGCTGTGTGGGCTCTTTTTTGGTTCCATGTGAATTTTAGAATTTTTTTTTTTTATCTAATTCCGTGAAGAATGATGGCATTATTTTGATGGAGATTGCGCTAAATTTGTAGATTGCTTTTGGCAGTATGGTAATTTTCACAATGACCATAAGCTCATTTTCTTTCTTTCTTTTTTTTTTTTTTTATTATACTTTAA